>NC_056735.1:1587020309-1587127809 GCF_019279795.1 Protopterus annectens
AATATGTTCGACTCTAATAGATTATTTCAGTCCTATCGAAAAAGAGTTACTCACTAGAATTAATATCTCCCAACAAGAACTAAATGAAAGTTTTCCAGGAGATCATTATCAACAAAGAATGGACAGTCTATTTAACCAAATGAGCTCCTATGCCCTCGGTTGCAGCAAATTAAACACAGAAGCTGCAACGTGATTTTGAAGACTTCTCCTCGGGAATGTCTTCATTTGGCAAGGAGAGATTCACCCAGCACTCAGGCTCGCAGACATAGACACGGGCACGGGCGCCACATGATGACACCATCGTAACAGTAGCAGATCTAGCATTGGCTACGTCAAGGGTAGTTCCAGAGGACGGCTCAAAAGAGAATTTTACCACACCGCCTGAAGCCCCCATTGTAATAACACAGTTGGCAGCAACATCAACTCCCCTTCCCAACCAGGAAGCGTATCGCAACAAGCTTGCACAGAAGAGTTTGGGTGTAATTCCTAAAAACGACAGTACGGCTTTTTTACCGTACCCTATAAAGAAATTGGCACCACTGAGAGAACGCCGGAACAGCTGGAGCAAGAAAAGGAAGCTATCAGAAGACAACGAAGCCTTCCAGAGAAGGAGACATTATCAATAAGAAACCAGCTTTTCTTTAACTTATCCAGGTACGTTCTTTCAACATATGATGAAGAGCTTCTTAATAGGGGACTGTCGTTTATTCCATCGCAATGTAGCGTTCTTTCCGATGTTTTAACTGACCTCAGAATGTTTGGGCGTTTAATAGCCCTGAAAATGTTCTTTAAATCTAAATCTACAAAAGGAGATACTGGTGAAGTTTATACTTTTAACTTTAAAAGGAAAAGTTCGTTTTCTCCAGCTATACCAGGGCATGTTGAACTCTTTATTAAATTATGTGAAAAGGAACTGTATGAATATTATTTGAGTACAAAGAAAAAATGTATGTACTTTAATATGACAAATGGTATGAATTGTTCCCTTCATAACTTGATGCATGACCCTTCCTTAACTTTTAGACCTGTAGACAAAGGGGGTGGGGTAGCCATATTTGACAGATCAGTATATGTAAGTCTAATGCTTGATATGTTGAAAGACCACACTACATATCATGAAATTGATAACCCACAATTGTTAAAAATTTTAGCTAGAGTCAAAGACGAGATTTATGACTTACTTATGTGTGGCCAAATATCAGAGGAACTGTATGATTATTTTATGATAGAAAAACCGTTCTTACCTGCTATTAAAGGACTGCCTAAAATGCATAAAGGAGTCACACCACCACCCCTTAGACCGATTGTGGCTAGTGAGGGATGGATAACAGAAAAGGTGTCAGTCTACCTAGAAAAAACTCTGAGGCCCATAGTAAATGAAATCCCGAACATACTGAGAGATACCTATCATCTTTTGGACTCTCTAGATTCCCTTGGTAAAGTATTTGTTAAGGGACAACATTTACTGGTCACTTTGGATGTGACCAGCCTTTTTACTTCTATACCTAATGCTGAAGGAGTCCAAGCTGTGAGAGAACTTTTATCAGCGTTCCCAAGTCTAAAAAGCAATGATATCATTCTCATTTGTCAGCTGTTAGACTTAGTTCTTTATAACAATGTGTTTGTCTTTGAAGGGTGTTCATATTTACAGATATCAGGGGTAGCCATGGGCACCCCTAGTGCTAACACATATGCAAATTTAGTAATGCATAAGTGGGAAAAAGATTTTGTTTTTACTCACCCGTTGTATAGGAAGATATTGGCTTACTACCACTTTGTGGATGATATTTTATTGGTTTGGGAAGGCTCTAAAGAAGAGTTTGCTGATTTTAAAAATCACTTGGAAACTACTACAACATTCCTTAAGTTTACAGCGCATATGTCATATGAGTCTGTGAATTTCCTTGATGTATGCCTTAGTATAAGTAATGGTAAGTTAGGCTCTACTTTGTTTAGAAAAGCCTGCTGGAGAAATTCAATATTGCACTATGATAGTATGCATCCCCGACACATTTTCAAGGGGATAGTTAGGAGTCAGTTCATCAGACTATCTAGAATTTGCAAAAACAGAGATGATTTAATGTGTGAAGCAGACAACCTGGAGATAATCTTTCTTGAAAGAAAGTATGAAGAAAAACTAGTGAAAAACATTAGGTTACAAGTCCTGGAAGAAACAGAAGTCCCTAACTCTTTGTCAAAGAAGAACTTTATATATGATATGAAAAGTAAAAATCTGCACTATCCTGCAGGGAAGTTAAGTTTCCTAACCACTTACACCAACGATAGCCCAAATATTATAAGGATAATTAGTAATAACTGGAAAGTGTTAATGACTGATGACTATACACAAGAATTAGTAGGTAAGACACCTCATTTTGTTTATAGGAGCAATAAAAGCCTGAAAAGAATGCTCTGTGATAAATCTAGCAGAATAGGACAGAAGCCGACAGAGAAAACAGGTACTTACCCTTGCAATCACTGCAACTACTGTAAGTTTATTACTAGTGAACAAATCTTTATACATCCAGAAATTAAATATGTTTTCAAGCCAAGGTTTCTAGCTACCTGTGATAGCTCAGGACTGATTTATTTAGCTACCTGTGAACAATGCCCTGCATTTTATGTTGGTTTAACAAAACGTAAGCTTAAAAATAGAGTGTATAACCATGTCTATGATATAAAGAAATTAAACGAACTGAATGCTCTAGCGAAACACATTCAATGTTATCCAGATCACTCCTTTGTGTTTAGAGTACTTGAAATAGTAGAACCAAATGCCAGGGGAGGAGACTATGTTAATCTATTAGAACTTAAAGAACTGAAATGGATTCTTAGATTAAAAGGGCATTTTCATCCAGGCTTGAATCTCTACGTTTCAATTAAACCACATCTTAATGCACGTAGGTAACACTCTGCGAAGTGGTATCATTACAATACCTTATATATATTTTACCTCTCTTATCTATGAAACACAGCTCTTGAAGTATGGTCTGTTTTTCTTTCTCTTATTTAGACTGATGTGCGTGTTTAGTGATGTTTTGATGTATTAGTATTAGTATTCCATATATTATATGCCTAACCATTATTGCTGCTTATTTCATAACATACCCCGCCCTTCTTTTTCATTCTTTTCTTTTTCATTCTCTTTTTTTATTCTCCCTCTTCACCCCTTTCCCCTATCCCCTGCTTTCCTTTACTTTCCCCTCTTACTTTTCCCTTCTGACTTCTCCCCTTTCCCTATTTTTCTTCATCTTTGTTTCTATAATGATTCTTTATAACGGTCTTTATAAAGGCCTTAATAGCCTTATGAAATTATTACATACATACATTTTCATATTTGTACACAGTAATTGGTACACATATATATAAGCTAGTTGTATTCATTTTTTAATATACACCTACTAAAAGCGTTTATATATATATATTTATTTATTTATTTTTATATACCTAAACATCTAAAAATTCATTTATTCATTTATTTGTCTGGATATAATGCATATTTTATATAGAGGTTATCTGTTAGGAACTTCTCCCATCAGTTCTTTGGTTTATATGATATATATACATGCCACAAAATGATTAACTTATTTCTTTATCTTATGTTCATAGAGAAAGTTTAGTATTTGCTTCTGTTTTATACAATATTTTTAAGTCCTTTCTGCATAAATGCTTTTTAGAGTTTACCCCTTTTAAAGTAGCTGTTTCAAGCTGTTTTAACTGTTCACTGAGTTTTTGATTGTGTCTAATTGATTGTGATTAAACAATTAAGTGTTCAAACCTATGTATATAAAAAGCTGCTATCTTGTTGAAACATTTATGGTCTGAGGAAGCGTACAGGAAGGTACGCAAAAGCGCTTACCAAAATAAAATTATATAGTTTTTTATAAGTCTTGCTGAGTCGTGTTCAGTCCGCAGTTTTATTATTTTACTACATATATATATATATATATATATATATATATATACACACAGACGCACAATTTTATATATATATATATATATATATATATATATATAGATAGATATATATGGGTCCCCTTCATATGATCGAACTTTCAAATGTTCGACTTTCATATGGCCAAGACCATATAATGAAACACACACACACACACACACGCACACTTTTTTTCACATTTTACACTTGCAAAACAACAAAAGCGCTGCTTAGCAAGTGTAAAATAATGGCGGCCTATCGGTTTTCTCATTCTGAGCTCCATGGCAGCTTGATATCCTGCTGTGAAGCAGCAGACTCGTTATTCAGCGGGCATTACTTGTATATTGATACCCTGCTGGACAAAGTACAGTTGAGTACACTTACCATAAATGTAGATGTGCGAGTGTATTCACTGTTGCAGTCATCATACTTAGGTTATCCTGTCAGGGGTAGCCCTCAGTCGGCCCAAATACCAGAGGCTTAGTATTTCTGCATTGGTTGCTGTCACTCCAGGACTGACGTCAGGTCGTTATTGGTATAAAAACAGGCAGCCGCCATTACATGAGTTTTTCTTGCCCCAAATGTCAGGAGCCCCACAACAGGGAGCTAAGTTATGTTGGAATAACACCACCAGTAAAAAGTTACTACCAATAGCCCTGTAAGGGGTGAGGAAGAGAGAGAGACAGAGAGACAAGGGGGATGGAGGGTGGGAAACTAGGACTGCAAGAGTGAATACACTCAAACATCTACATTTATGGGAAGTGTACACAACTGTACTATGTTCGTGTTTCACTTTTGCAGTCATCACATTTGTGTTGATTCCAAAGCTGAAGAATGGGTGGAGGTAGTCAAGAAGAGTTGGGGCTGGCTAGTATGCCCTGTAGGATTGTGGTTGCAAAGCCTGCCCTGGATTTGGAAAAGATGGGCAGGTGGTAATACTTGGTGAAGGTATGAACAGAACTCCATGTTGCAGCTTCCAGGATGTCCCTGGTAGGGATCCCTCTGAGAAAGGCTGTAGAGGTTGAAGTTGCCCTAGTGGAATGTGTTCTGACCCCATGTGGGGGTGGTTTTCCATGGTAACATATACGGATACAGTGTGCTATCCATTTGGAGATGGTTTGTTTTGATATGGCCTTGCCCTCTGACCCTGGTGCAAAGCTGACTAGTAACTGGAATATCTGCAAAAACTGTAAAGGCCGCAGAAATACCTCACTAAAAAAATCACAGGCCTAAAGCAGATGCCCTATGCTGACCGCCTTAAAACACTCCAGCTATACTCTGTCACATATTGTCTACTCCGAGGCAATCTCTGTTTAACATACAAGGCCATGTCAAACCCAGAGCTGTTGGACATGCTACACTTAAAGAAATCCCAATCCCTCAGAGTCACATGCTCCAGGGATATAAACCTTGTCATCACAATAAACAAAACATGCTGGGGGGGAATAGGTTCCTGACCCAGAGACGCCCCAGACCCTGGAATAGACTGCCCGTACATGTCAAGTAGAGTGCCTCTTTGGCCCTGTTCAAAAGGAACCTTGATGATTGGATGGAAGAAAGGAAATTCACCCCGGGGATCATGTCAGTCACCTTAATAGACAAGGGTTCAGGGAAGTAAATAGTGCGGGAAGAAATAGCCAAGGAATTGTTATGGCTAGACTTGTATAGGCCCTAGGGCCGATAGCCTAGTACCAACTTATGAACCAGATTTCCTAAAAGGCTTAGCCCTATCCAGGTAGGAGTTATCTGTGCACATCTAAAGAGTGCAGGATCCTTTCCCCCTTATTTTGAGGTTTAGGGAAAAAGGTGGGCAAATGAATAGATTGGTTGAGAGCCACACTGAACACCACTTTAGGCATGAAAGTTGGGTTAGTCCTGAGGAAGACCCTGTCAGCATGAAAAATGATGTAGGGTTCAACAGCCATAAGTGCTTGTAGCTCATACACTCTTCTAGCTGAAGTGATGGCCAAAAGCAAAGCTGTTTTCCAAGAGAGGAATTTTAACTCTGCTAAAGCTGCAGGCTCAAATGGGGGTAGCGTGAGCTTTTCCAACATAAAGTTAAGGTCCCAAGCAGGGGTAGGGGGCTCTTCTTGGTGGCCATAAGTTGTTAGCCCCTCTCAGGAACTGCTTGATGAGAGGGTGTGAAAAGAGAGGTGGCACAATGCTGTAATGTGCAGAGATGGCAGAGGCATGAATTTTAATGGAAGAGTAGGAAAGGCCCCTGTGGAGTAGGTCTGCTAAGTAATCCAGGATGAGAGGTAAGGATGGCTGTGCTGGGTCAGCTCCTTTAGTCTGGATCCAGGAACAATACCTTTTCCACTTGTCAGCATAGGATTTTCTAGTACTGGGTTGTCTGGCTTCATGTATAACATCCAGGACCTACTTGCTTAGGCTGGCCACTGGAGGAATAAGCCAGGCTGCCAGGTTAAGGGTCTGCAATTGTGGATGCAAGAACTCTCCCTCCTGCTGAGTCAGGAGAAGTGGAATCTGAGGGAGGTGTCATGGAGGCAATGGTAACAGACTGCGCAGTACTGGGTACCAGTGCTGGCTTGGCCAGTCTGGGGAAATCAGGATTGCCCTTGGTCTCTCCTCCCTTATTTTGAGCAATACTCATGTAAGAAGAGGTAAGGGGGGAAATGCATAGATTGAGAGGTTTGCCCAGTTGAAGGACAGGGAATCCACTTTCCAGGCCTTGCTGTGAGGTTCCCTGGTGCAGAATTTGCAGAGCTAGTGGTTGTAGGGGGAGGCAAACAGGTCCACCTTCTGGGTACCCCACTTCTGGGTCACAAGGTTGAAGGTGTTGTGGTTTAATTGCCACTCATGTGGGTCTAGGAGATTTCTGCTTAAGTTGTCTGCCAGAGAGTTTTGGTTGCCTGGCAGGAATTGGGCTTGCAGGTGAATATGCATGGCTGAGGCCGTGTTCCAAAGGGTCATGGCTAGCCTGCAGAGTGGGTAAGAGTGGGTTCCCCCCTGCCTGTTGATGTACCACATCACTGTGGTGTTGTTGGCTTTGATTAGTAGAAGCTCCAGAGAGAGTAGGGATCTGAAAGCTGTCAGAGCATGCTGAACAGCAAGCATCTCTTTTTGGTTGATGTGCAGATGAATTTGATTTGGGCTCCAGTGGACCTGAATGCACCTGCTGTCTAGGTGTGCACCCCAGGCATAGTCTGATGCATCTGTGGTTAGGGTCTGGGTGGCATGGGGTTGTGAACAAGGAAGTCCCTTGTTGTGGTTGCATGCTGTTGCCCACCAAAGAAACTCTTTCCTTAGACAAGGTATCATACGTATGATAGTTTCCAGGTCCTGAGAATGTTGGCACCAAAGACTTTTTAAGTACCATTGAAGTTTCCTCATATGCAGTCTGGCATATGGAATTAGTAGAATGCAGGAGTCCATGAACCCTAGAGCTTGCGGGTAAAATGGGTTCTGACGGACAGTTGAGAGAAGTAGCCTGTCAGATAGGCTTGTTATTCTGGAGTAAGGAATGCCATCTGGGATGCTGTGTCCAAGCTTGCTCCAAGGAATACAATTTTTTGACTGGGGACTAGTTTGGATTTCTTTTCATTGATAGTGTACCCCAGTGAGGTTAGTAGGTCTTTTACAAATGTCAGGTGCTGCAACAGCTTTTCATGACTCTTTGCCTGAATCAGGCAGTCGTTCAAGTAGGGGTACGTTTCTTTGTCTGCAAAAAGCAATGGCTGGAGTCCGACATTTTGTGAAAACTCTGGAAGCAGTGGATAAGCCAAAGGGAAGTGCAGAGAACTGATAATGCATAGATTCTGCCCTGAAACTTAGACATTTCCTGCAGGAGTCCCAGATTGGGATATGCAGATAGGACTCCTTTAGGTCTAGGGTGGCTAACCAGGCATCTTTGGACAGCATAGGGAGAGGCTGCTGTAGGGTGAGCATTTTGAATTTTGGTACCACCAGGAAGGTGTTTACAATTAATAGATCTAAGATTGGGAGCCAGGTGCCTTCTTTTTTGGGTACCAGGAAAAGTCTGGAATAGAATCCTTGGCCTATCTGTTCTACAGGAACCGGCTGAATTTTCCTCATGGAGAGCAGGAAATGAACTTGGTTTTGTGTCTCTGCCCACTGGTTTGGAGGAAGATCTGGAAACCCTTTTGGGGTTGGTAGCATGTGGAAATAAAATGTGCACCCCTGTGATACTATGTTGAGGACCCATCGATCGTTGGTGATGAAGACCCATTTTTTTGCATGGTAGGCAAGTTTTCCTCCTAGGGGCACGAGCAGATGGGCATAGGTGAGAGGAGGAGCTGAGAAGTCATTGTGAATTCTTTCCATAAGGGGATGGCTTAGCACTCCCTGTTTTAGAAGTGGAGGTACTCCATTGCTTAGATCTCTGCATACCCTGAGACTGTTGTCTGGGGGGGGGGGTCTGCTTCTCCTAGGTCTAGTCTGAGGTGGCCTTGAGGGGGCTGGAAAGGACCAACGTTTTGAGGAGCAATGCCTACTGAATCCTGGAGGCTGTACTTGCAAAAAGCCTTTAACTGTCTGCATAGACTTGGCTTTTTCTTCCATCTTTTTTAAAACCTCTTCTGCTTTGGTGCCAAACAGATTGTCTTTGTTCAGTGGTGCGTCCAATAATTTTGATTTGACATGGTCTGGCAAGGTCTGTTTCTTAAGCCAAGCATGTTTTCTAAGTACAGAACCTGTAACTGCCGCCCTGCAAGATGCTTCTAGGGCGTCAAACCCATATTGCAGGGTATCCTTGCTAACTTGGCTTGCAGAATGCATAAGCTCCTGTAATTCTTTATTTTCTGCACAGTCAGGGAAGGTAGATCCATTTTTGTTTAATAAGTTTCATAGTATGTTGCTGGTATTTCAGCATGTGGAACAGACAATTTAATGCTCTAATGGCCAGAGGTGTATACTTTTTTACCCCATCTGTCTAAAGCTCAGGAATCCCTGTCCGAGGGGGGTGGGATTCTTAGCTGTACTTGCTTTTATTCCTTTAAGTCCTTGGGAGATGACCTCTGGGTCAGCAGTGGGATTCTTGAAAAGATATTTGTGTGAGTCAGGGACTCTGTAGTACCTGTCAGGTTTCCTGGGAGCAGGAGGTAGAGTATCAGGAGTTGGACTGAATTCCATAAAGACATCATCCACAACATCCAGAACAGGAGGAATAGCTAGGGGCTGTGCTGTGGTAAATCTAAAAATTCCCTGAGTCTCTTTATGGACTGAGGATAATCCTGGAATTCCCAATGGAAATGCTCTCAAAAGGTATGTAGGGTTTCACTAAAAGAAAAATCCTCTGGAGGAGAGGCAGAGGGAGTGGATTCCTCTGCATCTGAATCCTCATAAGCAGATAAAGGCATGTCTTCATAATCAGAAACCTCAGAGTCGTTGGACTCTTGGTCAGATAAAGCTGCTGAGGACAAGTCTCTTTTCCTTTAAGGAGGGGTAGGCTAGCTTCCCCTAATCAGCATGATAAGGTCTTCCTCTATTTTAAGCATCTGAGATTGAGGCAAGGAAGGAGGCGCATGAGGTTGGGTTGTCGTTTCTTTAGGCGTAACTCATAATCTGGGCCTTAGAAACTTTGTAGTTTTAGAAAGAACTGAAGACACAAAAGAAGTCATCGGTTTGTGTCGAATATCGGTAGTGCGAAGAACTTCCTCGGACGCCGGTGCCTGTACAGTGGCTCCAGACCCATCCAAGGTACAGACATCCGAAGGTAGCATAGTCACAGAAGAGTCTTGTGGCATATAGGACTCCGAACGGGTCTCAGTAGCAGCCTGCAAATCCATCGAAGTGGACATCAGGGGCTGAGAAAGCACCTCACTGAGTACAGGCGAACTGGCAACTAGCTTAACGGAAGCATAGTCAGCGGTTTTGGACCTGTGCGGTCTGTCTCTGTCTTTATCCTTACGTTTTTCAGATCGGTAGTCTGATGGCTTACCGAATCCATTTCGGAATACAAAGATCGAGAGAGAAAGTATTTAGCTACAATAAGGGCCCGACGACGTATAGTTCGGGCATTGAACAAAGCACAAAACCTGCAGGGAGGGACATCGTGGTCTGGGCCTAAACAGGTGATGCAGTAAGAATGGAAATCTCGGTGTGGTATTTGCTTTCCACAGGCAAAACAATTGTTAACTTTTTCTGACATTGGTTAGAGCAAGAAAAAAGGATCCCCAATGGGGTACTTAGCTTTAGAAGATTTCAACTTCAATTTCGGAAATGAAAACTCAGGTAGCGGCTGACCGGCACTCATGCAAACTGCTTCTGCTTCGGCCTCCTCAGCAAGAAAGACTGATGTAATGGCGTCAGCTGCCTGTTTTTATACAACTGACAACCTGACGTCAGTCCTGGAGCGACAGCAACTGACACAAATACTAACCCTCTGGTATTCGGGCCGAATGAGGGCTACCCCTGGCAGGATAACCCAAGTGTGATGACTGCAACAGTGAAACACCAAGAACATAATTTGTTATCCATTCAGCATGCTAATGTACAGTTTGCTCATTCAGAAAATGGGTGAACTGTAAATCAGCACATTGACTGGAAAACAAACGTTCTCCAGCCGGGTATTAATGTACAAGTAATGCCTGCTGAAAAACAAGTCTGCCGCTTCATGGCAGCATATCAAGCTGCCATGGAGCTCAGACAGAAAAATAAGAGCTGCCATTACTTTACCCTCACTAAGCTGCGCTTTAGCTGTTTTGCGAGTGTAAAAGAAAAAAGAAAAAACTGAAATAAAAAAGTGTAGTGTGTGTGTGTGTGTGTGTGTGTGTGTGTGTTCGTTTATGTCTGTTTGAGTTGTATGTGTGTATGAGAGTAAAAGAGGGATCGACTGAACTATTATTTTACACTTGTTAATCCATGCTTTTGCTGTTTAGTGAGTGTAAAAAAAAATAAATGAAACAGGACAAAAGTGTATGTTTACGTTGCTGTCTGTGTGTGTGTGAGTGAATGTGTGCATGAAAGTAGAAGAGACTGTGTGTGTGTGTGTGTGTCTGTGTGTGTGTGTGTGTGTGTGTGTGTGTGTGTGTGAGATGACTACCGGCAGCAGTAAAGAGGTTTACATACCTCTGGACCTTTCAGTGAAGAAATCTGGATAAAGCCTAAAATAAAGGGGGGAACAAAGGCTCTAAAATAGAAACAGATTTTAATTATTGCTGTTATAAAACTACAAAGTTGCTTAAGTAAAAGATTTATATTAGCATGAATTTTCTGAAGGAAATAAATGTCTGGAACTCAAATGGATGCCATTATTTAGCAACTACAATCTCCAGTGACTGGCAAGAAACCAAATGATTTAGGAGTAAGGAACCAAAAAATAAAGTAAATACCTAGTTATTTTTTTAAAGTTTTATATTTTGGATGCAACATGCTTCCTCCAACACCATTAAACGTATACTGCAGCAAGTTAGGTGGAAGAACTATTTTAAATCAAAAATTATAATTAAAAAAAAATACAATAATAAAAAAAAAAAGTTAGTCAGTCACCCGGACTTTTTCCATTACTATAACTCTTTTTTTCTCA
This sequence comes from Protopterus annectens, assembly GCF_019279795.1. Lineage (NCBI taxonomy): Eukaryota > Metazoa > Chordata > Ceratodontiformes > Protopteridae > Protopterus > Protopterus annectens. The sequence continues at coordinate 1,587,031,751 of NC_056735.1, forward strand.
CTGTTTCACTATGTTAAACGAGTTTAACATAGCGAGACAGCTTCAAAAAAAGCAACGGAGATTCTCCGTTGCTTTTTTAAAGCTGTCTCGCTATGTTAAATGAGTTTAACATAGCGAGACAGTTTGTAAAAAGCAACGGATATCTTGTTTTCTCCGTTGCTTTTTCCAAAACTGTCTTGTTATGTTAAATGGGTTTAACATACCGAGACAGCTTTAAAAAAAACAACGGAGATTCTCCGTTGCGTTTTTTTAAAGCTGTCTCGCTATGTTAAACCCATTTAACATAGTAAAAACAGTTTGTAAAAAGCAACAGAGATCTTGCTTTCTCCGTTGCTTTTGCCCACAGTTCTGATGTACTACGTAGGCATACACATGCGCAGTACATCAGAACTGCCGCAGAATACCAGACAGCTGCGGAAGGGCAGCAAGGAGGAATTATACAATGCCATTATTTAAGAAAAGTATTTTTTTCTTAAATAATGTTATTGTATAATAGCAATAACCCACTTCTGGGTTTGGGTAATGCTGGATTTACCCACGGTTGGCTTTGTTTGGCCATTCGGGCTTCGCCCTCGGAACCACGCTAACCGTGGGTAAATCCAGCATTACCCACACCCAGGCGTGGGTTATTGCTATAACAAATGCTTTTCCAGGGGTGTAGAGGCCCTCTGCAACACCCCTGGGTGGACATTAATTACACATTAACACACACCCCGTTGGGTTTATTGCTTGCGTATATAGCTACTGCTTGTTACTTTCCTTTATCTGGCTCTTTAACCATCTCACTTGTATCTATTGTGCCATGGCCCATGTACAGTCGCCCAATATTATCTATTCTTCTTATATAATCCAATCCATTCTTCTAATACTACTCATTTATGTGTCAATAACATTGTATTGCATTAGCTGTGACAGCCTCCTCCTTGGATGCTCTCTGCATAAAATAGTACAACATACAAACATATTTGCGCACACTGTATACTGCACGCTTTTCTCTTGGTTTTGCTAGGTTTGCATATTTTCATTTTCATCTTTATATACTTTTTCTTCCGTGTTCTTTACTGTATAATATTTTGTTGTTCTACACTTTGTACCATTCTCTTTGGGAAATAAAATTAAAAAAAAAGAGAACAATTTTCAAAAGTAAATGTACACAGTTACCATTTTAAAGTGATGAAAAAATAAGTTCAGTAACAAATAAACAAAAGGTGAAACCCAGCTTGTGTTGCTAGGAGTAACACAGGCATCTTCAAAATAGGGGCATTTAATAATGCCGTTGCACTGCGGAGTCAATGGGAATACTTCAGCACAATTACTTGTATACACTGGACAGATATGCTACTGTGGATAGTTAAAGGGTACAAACCACTAAGGTGCACAACATTTACATTTCATTTTACATGGAACACACACGTTTTGTCCTATAGTTCAATTACCTTGCATTTATGTATGCCTGCTATATTGCTGTTTTCCAAGTTATTTGATCTTAGACTCACAAAGTTGCTTCATAGTTTTACGAACTTTGTGATCTAGTTTTGGACGTTTTATACTTTGAATAAAGTGCGGATTGTGTGCGCTGTCTCTGGATTCCTTTTGTTCATAGTTTTACAAACTACAAAAACATCTGTCCCTGCCCTCTAATTAAAGCACAAAGCCAGTAAAATGTATGCATTTAGTGTGTCATGTCATAAATCCTATAAACACTAGCATCAGTAAGCTATATAACAAAAGAAGAAACATACTGAATAAGTAAAAAAAATCCAATTCTCTTTACCTCAGAAATCCACGTAAATATGACAGCAAACCATACCTCTCAACCTCTTACAGCAAGAAATATGGACAAAGCCATAAATAAAAGTGGTACAAAGGCTCCAAAATAGGGACAAATTTTAAACATTGCTCTTACAAACCTAGAAAGTTAATAGAATAACAGATTTTGCACTAGCATGAATTTTTTGAAGGGTGTGAAGTCTGAAATTCAAATGTCATTTTCTAACTTTAATCTTTAATGACTTGGCACCGATTTATCAGAAAACCACAATTTTATGAAAAATGGACCAAAATTATAAGGCAAAAATCTGGACATTCTGCAAAAATCTGTACAGTTGAGAGGCATGTAGCAAACATCTTAATGTGTCATTAAGAAATATAAATCTATTTAAGGCACCCAAAGATAATAAAGGGAATTAATCAATCCTTCTCCAGCTATAAACTAAGACAGAATGCCTGACAATGCAGTCAATTGCTCTACAAGAACATCACCCACTCTCTAGCAAAGGACACAGCAGATATCTTGGCAGATAAATTTGGTTTGAATTTTACCCAAACTACCAACATCACCCCTCCCACTATCTCTTGGTTACCTCCCCTCAAAAATCACTATAGAACAAGTGACAGAATTCTGATCCTAATCTAAAAATAATACTATATAGGGGCCCAACACCATTCTGGGGTGCATCCTTATTAGTGCTAAATATGAAATATCTAAACCACTTCTCAAGCTTTTCAAATTCAGCTTAGCCACTGAGTTGTCTGAAAGCCTGGAGAACTACTGTAGTGATGTCCCTACATAACAGCAGCTTTTCCTCAGATCCTGGTAATTATGAATAGCAGCAATACCTTCCCTTTACACAAAAGCCTTAAAGTATTTTGATCTCAAATTAAGCCGTGAGAAGTGTACGACTGGAAGAGCAAATTGAATTGGGTGAAACAAAATTAAGAAAGACTACATACTGGGAAGAAAAATAAATAAATAACATTATAGTTGTGAATATATTTATATTTTATTTTTCCACAACATCAACACCAAGGAGCGGGATTCCTGAAAATGTATTTCAAAATGAAATTGCCTAACAGGTTAAATACGCTTTATAACAGCATACTTTGCTCTGGAAATCGGGCTAAACTGGTGGTATTTTTCTTCTCGAGTTCTTGGAACACAAGAAAATAGAAAAATGAAGAGCGTTACCCAAGCTGATGAACTGGATTAAACTGACAATATGATGGAAGAAGAAAAAAATGGCTAGAGGAAGTCAGATATAAATCTAAAGTATGGAAGATGATAAACAGTAAGATGTGTAGGGAAGAAGTTACTCAATCAATGTGGCAGCACCCCTAAATGACCCCTCTAAAAAAAAAAAAAAAAAAATGTGTGCGCCTAGTGGATTTACCTGGTTAGCAAATATGTAACCCCGAAAAAGAGCAGAGACATTCTGGCAATAGTAAATCAGAAAACAATTCTGAGGTATATATGGGGTGACAATCATAAGGTTTTCTTCACATATGTTCACAATCTCAAGGGAAGGACCCAGATCTGCTCAGAACTGGTGGTCAAGAACACCACATACACAAACCCTGTAGATATAGCCAACCTGCTGGCAGACAGGTTCTGTGAAAACTTCACTCCTCTGTCCCCCCATCAGTAAAACAGGACATCCCCAGTACCTGTCCCTCTCCCCTTATCTCTAGGGAGCAGGTCATCACTGCCGTCTCAAAGGCAAAAAGCACAGAATCCATGGGACCCGATAACATCCCAGGATGCATCCTACATGAACTCAGGCAGGAACTTACAGCACCATTAGGCACCCTATTCAACCAAAGCCTGAGTACCGGCTTTGTACCAGCTGAGTAGAGGATAGCTATGTCATCCTTTTGCACAAAGGTGGAGCGTTCACCAATCCAGGAAATTATAGATCCATCAGCCTAACTAGCCTGATCTGCAAGGACATGGAGTGGATTATCATGGACCTCATTAACAAGGACAATGGCAAAATCCAGACACTTGATTCCACACAGTTTGGTTTTGTCAAGGGGAGGTCATGCCTGCTAAATTTGGTTGACTTCTTTGAGACAGTCATCAATGCCACAGACGAGGGAAGATGGTGCATAACCGCCTACCTTGACCTCGCCAAGGCCTTCGAAACTAGTCCCCACTCAGGAGGTCTTCGAAACTAGTCCCCACTCAGGTATAATAGATAAACTCTCTCAACTAGACATCAATCTATATGTTACCAGATGGGTATCTAACTGGCTCACTGATAGAACCCGCCTATGCAAAATAGGGGAAGCTACCTCAAGTAGTAGACACGTAACAAGTGATGTAAACCAGGGATCAGTCTTGGGGCCTCTGCTGTTTGGGATATACTTCTCAGAGGTGCAATCTAGTGGGTTATAGCTGACTAAGTTTGCAGATGACTGCAAGCTGGGAGCTGTCATCAATTCCCCTAGTGATGTCGACATCCTCCAAGAGGGTCTCACCCAAACAAATGACTGGTGCCAGAAACATGGCCTCAAACTGAATGCCAAAAAATGCATCATCATCCCTTTTGGGGAGAGTGACGTTCCCACAAATTATCACATTGATGATAAGGCAGTAAGCATGCAATCAGTCATGAGGGACTTGGCCACCCAGGTTGATAGCAAACTGATTTTTGACCACCATATTTCCTACGTTGTACGGAAAGCTTTCTACATGGCCCACCTCATTAGTAAGGGTATCTCATCCAGAGACTAGGTGGTCACAACATCCCTGTATTCTTCCCTTATAAGACCCATTACTAAGTACAATGCCCCTTTTGACATGTACCTCACAAAGCACATGCAGCAGCTGGACAGACTACAGAGGTTCCTCATCCGGAGAATCCAGGGCCTCAAACATCTACCCTACACAGATAGGCTAAAAGCCCTGTCCCTCTTCTCAGTCTCCTACAGACTCCTCAGAGGTGACCTCTATCTGGCATACAAAGCAATCTCAGACCCCGCCCTGATGAGGCTGTTGCATATCCACAAGTCAAGCTCCACTCGAGTAACCTGCACACACGACCTGATCTGTGACATCAATAGGACTTGTTGGCGGGACAGATTTGTGTCCCAGAGACTCTCCCCTTTTGTGGAATAGATTTCCTCTCCATGTAAAGAAGACTACCTCATTAAACCTTTTTAAGCGTAGCCTGGATAACTGGATGGGGAACAGAAAATACACCTCTGGGTTTCCACCTGTGTCACTCCTGGACAGTGGCATAGGGTGCTGACTTGGTGGAACATGGGCTAAATTCTTGGCTAGGCTTGTAATGGCCTCAGGGCCAATAGCCTAGTAAACTCCTATGACTTTTACAAGAAAGGATGTCAGTGAAAGTGGCCTAAAAGTACAAGAGATATCAAGGCAGATCACATTCAACAGAAGAACGCACCATCAGTTCAACATTAGCCAGTCATCTAAACAGGTTTACTTAACCTGGGAGAAGGCAAATAGGGAACGTGGGCATGCAGTGTGGCTTCATTAGTTAATGTAAATGTAGTCTTCAGAAAATGGTAAAGACAGCAAACAAAGGGCAGCAAGGATAGTAATCTCCATTACTAGACATAATATTTGGAACGTCATATATATTATTACAGTAGAGCATAACAATTGTTATGCATACGTAAGAAATATTTCTAGTAACAATGAAAGTCTCAAAACAATAATCTAAAGTTCAGGAAGTGGGTAAATACCAACTGGGATTAAAGGGTTGCTGAGGTATTTTACATTTCAGTGAAATAATTATGCATACATTCTCAATATTTAAATCTAAATGCAATTAAAATGCAGCACATCGGATTTATATTTTTGGATATTTGTTTTTATGTATTACATTTTTCAATTGACATTCTTCGATTTTGTATAAAAATATCCCATTTCTTTTGCAATGTAAATCCTCATATTCTTATACTTCCACAGGCACTCATTCAATGGACCACCCACCACCCCATCACTACAGTGCACCCTTTGCATGGTACATTCAAATGCTAGTATTTCAAAATAAGACCTCAGTCCCAACCTGGGACTAATCCCATGACCTTTAAAGTTAAAAAGGAAATGGAGGTAATCCAGAAAGATAGGTATGGTATCCCACCTGTGATCCAGAGGGTGACAGGACTAATGATAAACGGACTACAAATGATTACACCAGACAAAATCACTTTATCTAGCAGACTCCCATCGTGCCACACGCTCTAGGGATCTAAACCTCACCACAACAATAAATAGGACGTGCTGGAGGGATAGATTCCTGTCCCACAGACTTCCCATGCTCTGGAACAGGATTCCAATCTACATTAGGCAGAGCTCCTCGCTAACACTCTTCAAGAGAAACCTTGACGAGTTGATGGGAAAAAGAAAGTTTACCCCGGGGATCACTTCAATGGCTCTGCTGGACAGAGGCACACGGATATAATCTAAGGGGGCGGTGAAAGCCAACACATTCCAGCTAGGCTTATAAATGCCTTCGGGCAGATAGCCTAGTACCTACCTATGACTCTCTCTCTCTCATACCCTCCCTATGGGGGGAATAAAGACACCTTGTTGAAGTTTCAAGTAGTTTATTCAGTTAGGAAGGTAGATTGGTGACACTGGCTGGTCTTGGAAATGGATCTTGCTGGTTCCACTATGGGCCACTTATGATAAAAAATGAAAATTAGTGCAAGGTCTGGAATAGCTTGAGAAACATCTGATGAGACATGCAAATGATTATGAGCAAAAATGCTAATACTTGTTCATAGGTAGGTACTAGGTTAATGACCCTAGGGTCTATATAAGCCTAGCCAAACGGTACCCTGGCTTTTGCCACCCAAGAAAATTATTTTCTTGTGCCCCTGTTGAGCAGAGCCACAGAAGTGATTCCCAGGGTGAATTTCTTATCTCCCATCCAATCATCAAGATTTTTCATGAAGAGAGCTAATGAGGAGCTTTGTTTGATATAGATAGGTAGTTTGTTCCAGAGTATGGGAAGTCTCTGGGACAGGAATCTATCCCTCCAGCATGTTCTATTTATTGTGGTGACAAGGTTTCGGCCCCTAGAGCGTGTAGGGATTTCTTTAAGGTGAGCACGTCCAACAGCTCTGGGTTTGACATAACTTTGTATGTTAAGTAGAGATCGCCTCTGAGTAGGCGATATGCGACGGAGTAAAGCGGGAGTTTTTTTGAGATGGTCTGAGTAGGGCATCTGTTTAAGGCCAGTAATCCCCTTTGTAAGGTATTTCTGCAGCCTTTCCAGTTGTTGCAGATGTCTTGTGAGGTACATAGCAAAATGGGCGTTGTACTCTACAATGGGTCTAACGAGTGATGAGTAGAGGGGGAACAATGACCTCTTTTTTCCTGGATGACAAACCTTCTGTGATGAGGTGTGCCACGTAGAAGGATTTCCTGACTACTGTGGCGATGTGATTATCAATGGAGAGACTACTGTCCACCTGTGTCCCAAGGTCTCATCATACGTTCGGTGTTAAGTAGACTACCGCCTATGTGATAGTTCATGGGTACAGAGTTTTTACCAAAAGGGATGACAATGCACTTTTTGGCATTGAGCTTGAGGCCATGGCTTTGACACCAGGCATCTGTCTGAGTGAGACCCTTTTGTAGGATGTCCACATTGTTGGGAGTTTCGATTACAGCTCCAAGTTTGCAGTCATCTGCGAACTTTGTTAGCCAAAGACCTTCTGTGTTAGCCTGTACTTCAGAGAAGTAGATACCAAACAGGAGAGAACCCAGGACTGAACCCTGTGGTACTCCACTTGTCACTGGTCTGAAGTTGGATTTGGAGTCTGCTACTTTCACAGTGTGGGTTCTGTCAGTGAGCCAGTTGGCAACCCATCTTGTGACAAAGGGATTTATACCTAGTTTACTGAGTTTATCTATAATTCCAGAGTGGGGGATGGTGCTGAAAGCCTTGGCGAGATCTAAATAGGCTGTCTGAACCACCTTACCCTCATCTACAGCTTTGATGACCGCTTCAAAGAAGTCTAGCAGGTTTAGGAGACATGATCTGCCTTTTACAAACCCATACTGGGTAGGGTCCAGAGTTTGGAGATTACCAATGTCATTGTTTATAGGTTCCATGATGATACATTCCATAGTCTTGCAGACCAGGCCTGTCAGCCTAATGGGGCGGTAGTTCCCGGGGTCCGTGGTGGTCTCCCTTTGTGGAGTGGGATAAACGTCACTGTGCGCCATTCAGTGGGCACAAAACCTGAGGTGAGACTATGATTGAACATGTTATTTAGGTGGGGTGCCAGTTTGTTCTGTAGTTCGTGTAGAACGCAGCCTGGGATGTTGTCAGGTCTCATGGATGCTGTGTTCTTGGCTTTGGAGGGTGTGTTTTTTTACCTGTGCAGCCATGATTATAGGAACTTTGCATTCTTCCAGTATAGAAATGGGCCCTTTAGGGGGTGAGAGGGAGTAAAGTTAGCACTGAACCTATCTGCCAGGATGTTGGCAATATCAGCTGGTTCTGTATATTTAGTGCCATTGTGCTGTAACTCAGAGCAGCTCTGAGTGTTGTCATTGAAATTAGAATGCTTTGTGGTTGTCTTTAGAATCAGTGGCGATTTTATTTTCGTAACTAGCTTTGGAAGATTTTATGAGGGATCTCAGCTTCTTAATGAGGCTGACCAGGGAATTCCTCCAATCATGGGATTTTACTCTTTTTTTGCAACAGTTTCTTTCTTCTGTTGTAGAGTTTGTTTATGGTAGGGGACCACCAGATTGGCTTCCTTTTTTTGGAGGATAGCATCTTGGTTCTGTTAGGGATTGCACAATCCATGCACTCGTGTAAGTGCTTATAAAGTGCATTTGTGTAGGATTCAGCAGTCGTACCTCTATTGTCAGTCTGCATGGGTGTCATGAAGTTTGCCACTTATGTCTTAAGAAGCACGAAGTTGGTTTTGGAGAATTTTTTTTACGGTGGTTTCCCTAATGGGAGGGTGGGGGTGGGATGTAGATGTCTAGGGTGATTAGCTTGTGGTCAGATCTGACCAATGAGGAACTGACCTCTGGTATGGAACACCGGTTGCCCATGTTCATAATGACCAAGTCTAGGATATTGCTGCCCCTGGTGGGGATGTGGATAAGTTGATCCAAGGCATTGGAATTTATGAATTCCAGAAAACGTTGAGCACAAGAGTTGGTACATGAATAGTTTTCCCAGTTAATGGTGGAGTAGTTGAAATCACCCATTATTAGGGTGTTAGGTTGTACCCTAATATTTTCCAATGCATCAAGAAATGAGGAGTGGGACTGTGGGGCATGGTGGGGGATCTGTAGCAAGCTACAATTTGGATTGCGGTCTTGCCCAGAGTTAGTTGCACTTGGATAATCTCGGATGCATTATGCTGAGCAACTAGCCTGGAGGTGTGGATATCCTTAATGAATATGGACACGCCTCCGCCTTTAGTGTTTCGGTCCAGGTTAGGTGGTCGAAAGGTGTGGTATGAATTATAGCCTGGTAATGCAGGGGTGCTCTCTGGAGCCTTGAACCAGGTCTCTGTCACTGCACAGATGTTGATGTTCTCCATTTTAAGGAGTGCCTTGAGTGAGTGCATTTTGAGGTTTAGACTTCTAGAACTGAGTGGCATTGCCCTCAGATTTTGCTTGCTTGTACCGGTTATGGTGGTGAATTTGTAATTTGAACCTTGTCTAAAAAAGGCACTATAGGGGTGGCAAGAGCCTTAGTCAGTATCCGGAATCCCAAGGGCGACAGGTGCAGGCCATCTCTGGCAAAGCATCTTGGTTTGTCGATCATGTCATCTCAGGCAGATAGATACTGGATCCCCTTAGAATGACACCAGAAGCTTAGCCAATTGTTGAAGTCAATTATTTTGTCCTTGTACTGTGGTATCATTCCGGGTGATGGCAGGATGCTACTCAGGGCTAGGGGTCATACCTGCCTGGGCTACAAGATCGGACAGCTCCTCCATGTCTCTCTTTATGTAGTCCAGGGAGGTACGTCTCAGGTCACTCACACCAACATGGACAATGACAAAGTCATATTTGTAGTTTTTGTGGAGTGACTTGAGTGTGTGCGTTATGTGGCGGATCTTGGCACCAGACAGGCAGATGACAGTAACTTTCTCCTTCTTTAGCCTGGTGAGTGGAACATCAGTGTGCCGGACTATAGAGTCACCTATGACTAGAGTGTTGTGTACGGTGTTGTGCCTTATGGGCTGTGGTTGAGTGGCACACTGAGCTTGTGGGCTATGTGTCATTTGTGTTGTGTTGAGGGGGGTTGGAGGCTGCCTGTGTTTCTGCTTTAGAGGTCCCTGTTGCTTGGAAAAACTTTTATCGAGAGCCTCTGCAAATGTAGGTGTGTGTTTTGTGTTTCTGTGTGTGTGTCTTGGTGGTGTAGGTTTTGAGGGACTATGTGATGAGTGTGGTGTGGTGCAAGTGTTTACCTTCTCCTCTTGACTGTCCAGTCCAGTCTTGGGTGAAGAGAGCTTTGCTTCCAGTTTGGCTATCTAAGTGCATCTCTCCCGGGTTGTAGTGTTGGGTGGTAGGAGGAGAGGGTTGTCTCTGTACATGAGGCAATTGATGCATTGCCCCAAGATGCCCAGATTCATCAAGTAGACAGGAGAAAACACCGGGAGCTGACCCTTAGACATGTCTGGATAGGTGCTTATTTATTAAGTACTAAAAACTGTTTTCCTCTAGACAAGTGAGGAAAGTTGAGTGTTGTAGTAATGTGTAGCTTATTTAGTACTTACAATGCGTTCTGAACAAGTGCTGAACTCAAAGAAACAGATTTGAGTGCTGAAACTAAAAAAACTGGCTAGTTCTAAGAAACAAAATTAAGCTAGAAGGCTTCCCTCCAACACAGAAAGGCTTGGGGATTCAGAATCGTGCAAACAGTCCTGGATACAGCAAATCTGTATCTGGACTAGACTACTTACAGGAAAGGCAGGAAACAAGCTTAGAATTTTTTTTTGGTTGTTGTTTGTAAGTGGAAAGGGGAAAGGAGGAGTAGAAAGTAAGTGGGTTGGCCTTCTCAAATGTTCTCTCTGGATTAGGTAGAATGGGGTAATGACACTAGACTGGGAGAAGTGTCCCAGATCAAATTTACAGTAGGGGCGGGCAATTGCAAAGCCACCAAGTATAAGAACACAATATCAATAGGGAAGAAGGGTGGGAAACACTAAGATACACTCCTTGGCAGGAATTGTATTGTATTAGATCAGAATGTTCAAAACTGCTACTCCTCACTGCATTAAAACCGTAAAATCCACTGAAGATGTCAGCTTCCCGGTTACCTCTCAGAGTACTGATGAGATGCCAAGTCCTACATACACAGATTTATTTAATGGGAATATGTGCACAGTGTTCTCAGATATGCTTCGTTGTGCAGTCAGGATTAGGCCAGTGATTCAAGGAAACTGCCACCTTTTATTTACAGTAAGCCACACCATCTGCCTAAGTGCAGACTAAAAGCTCAGACAATGAAATGATACAAGAAAAGCAAATATTGAATTACTGGGGCTGTCTGTGTGGAAGTGGGGGTCTGCATAGCTTGACATATTTCATGATGCCTGGAACAGAAATCTAACTTGTTTCTTCTTTAAAAAAAAAAAAAAAAAAAAAAACGAAAGTTGTACTTTAGGCAGCACAGACCCAGTACGCTGATTTCTAAATGATTCAGGGTAGAAATGTTCCCTGTTTTCACAAGCTCCTGCTGAACAGATTTACAAAAAGTGATTACTCTTGTAACCAGGTAATAAAAAATAGAATGATCCAATCGTCTCAGTGTGGTAACACTACGAACCATTACAAAGCAAACACGCCAGGTAAACACATCAGTCCAAGCACCAATTGTTATTATACCACTAAAAAGAAAAGAGATTAAGTGCTTTTGACTGTAAAAATCCAATAAGACTTCTGAACCATGGTGTTACCTGTTGAGCTACTGAGACTGCTCCATGTAATACTACTACAATTCTTCAACTTGGTCTTATATTAAGTGATAAATAAAATAGTATAACCAACTCCAAGGTTGCCGCACCTCGGGGGAAATTGTACATAGTCAGCAAAATGGAGCATCTATTGATTAATCAAGTCTCCAGAGTGTGTTACATGTGCAGTCACACGTTGCAGTATTACTCCAGGTGACTTATGTCAAATTAAACACACACACACACACACACACACACACACACACACAAATAAAGAGAAAGCCCTCCGCTTAGGCACTGCTAGAATCACAGAAGTGAAAGGGCAACATTTGCTCTCATTTGGGACTCTAACCCAGTATCTCCAAGTATACTGTACTGCTGTCACTGCCGTTTGACCAACTGTAACTTCTAGATAGACAGAAGTTTTCCCTTAAGAGCTTTATTCTTTCAACTAGGAAACCTGCAGCAGGGTAAACACGGTCAAATTAAAAACACACACACACACACACACACACACACACACACACACACACACACACACACACACACACACTAGAAAGAAAGCCCTCACCTTAGCCACAGCCAGGTTTACGTAGCATTTCTAGCATTACAATGCAGTTTTGGTCTCTTTTTTTTCAACCCTTCTAATTATATTTCCAGCACATCTTGGACTTTTCACAATTTGAACATTTGATGAATTAGTGCACTTTAACATGCAACAGTTATATAAATATCCAAAGTAAAGATATACTTTCATAACTGGTTACAAGATTGTCAGGGCGTGTGTCTGCCAGGCACTAGGACAGCTCAGCAGCTCTGTCTGCTAGGGACTCTTGCAGCCAGAGTTTAGCATCCTGAGTTCTTAAAACATAGCCATATAATCTCTCCTCCCTGTTTAAATAAACAGACAAGTATCAATTCCATCTCATATCTCATATTTTACACATTTCCAGACAGGAAACCTCCACCCACTCCTTCCCAATTACCCTAAGTACAGAGAAAAAAAAATGTAAAATGAACCAAGTTTATCAGCTATATGCACAGAGATTAAACACAAGGTGAAACAGGCAAAAGACCCCATTTCTCTGCAGCATTTAAATTTAAAAAGATGCATGTAATTGTGGCAAGTCTATACCATCTCAGGAAACCCTTCTGCCCAATACCCCCAGCAATGCACTGAGGAGGTGCAGATGAAGCAAGGGTACTTTTAATTCTTTTCCCTGTCTGCTGCTGTGTCTCCGAACTCTGTCCCACAAGCGCAGTGTCTCCGAACTCTGTCTCACAAGCGCAGTTTTATAAGAAAGTGCAGTTTTATAAGAAAGTTCATGTTATTTCACTTTAGAAGTTACCACAGTTCCCGATACTTGATTTAACCCACTGTTTCAAATGTTATCACTCTGAGTTGTTAACTCACAGATAAACGGTCACTGTAATTGTCATTTACATGGTGAAATGATACATAATAGATGGGAACACAGGATGCTGTAGGAAACAGAGGAGTCCTGAATGAAAAGCAAAATTACATTAGCAGATCTTCTATAAAACTTTTCCAACAGAGGATTTTGTCAGTGCCTGAAATAGTGCAAGGACATCAGTACAGCAGAGAATATTTATAAAAAAATGCATTTATTTGTATCATTTCAACCATAACTATCCTTTAAATAATTTGGATCAGTATTCAGAAGTATTGTCAGATATTAAAGATGCATTTTTACAGCCTACTATAAGTCTACCAGGATATATAAAATATGATTTACCCATTTAACCACCAGTTTATTTACTCATATTAACAATAAAGTTATTCAGCAAATCTGAAAACTTGGAAATACTTGCTTCTTCCAAATAAATATAACTATTTGACATATAGCAGCTTGCAATATAAGTTCTCAGTTTTAAACTTTACCAGTGTATAGCCAGCTCTGTGCAGCAGAGTATAAAGCCCTGAGTGTTAGGCAAAAGACACAGGATAGACTAGCATACCAGGAGCTGGGGCCAGCACCAGCATCATATCCTGAGGGGCCACATGTGGCTCCGTTGCTGCCATATTAACATCTGTCGCATGCAATTCTAGGTCTGAGGTGTGCATTTGGTTCTGTCCAGCACTGTACGACCACTGCTGTGGTTATCCTACACTGGGAATGGCAATGCAGGCCTTCATTTCTGCCATTCTGTAATACACAATGCACCATGAGAATGGTTAGGAACCAAAAACAATCATGATCCTTCATTCCTGCATCCATTGCCCTGCCCTTGAACACTAGGAAAATGGGGAAGGAAGAATGAATGGGCTGCCGAAAGACAATATTAGCCTCTTGGCAGGAAACAATAAATAAAAAGCTACAGAAGAAACAAAAAAAATCTTGGCACTATAGGCTTAGGTTGTCCCAAATTAGCCTGTATTTAACAAATTTTTTCTCTGCATTCTGAAATATTGTACAGCCACTGCAAATAAAATGCTTAAGTGTTTTGATACATTTTTGTGTCATTTACAGTCCTTTTGAAAACAGCATGTAGCACCTAAACTGACGTGATGCATGTCCCTCTGTCACTCAAACTGTATAATTTTTTTGTATTGTGATAAACTCCTCTGTAAAAATATTTCCCTAAACTAACATCCGTTGAACTTTACCCCTCAACACATCAGTGCAGGATTAGCATGAGGATGCATATGTAGACACAAGGAAACACCACCTCATAAGCACAGGACCATGTCCATTAAATCGATATATACCCCCACAGCAGCCCAACAGTTACTTAACCAAGAGGTTCTATAGATTTACGTGGGTCATGGCTAAAAAAAAAAACTGCACAAAGCTTTTTATTAAGCAAGAGTCCACATATATTAGCAGTGCTGGGGAGGAAAGTATCACAAAGTGTATTGTCGCACTCGGCGACTTATCTTTTAACACCATTATATGTGGCACAAAGAGCAGAACAGCATTTTCGCCCAATTGGTGAATATTTTGTTATAGTATGAATTTTAATCGGTTGTTGATAAATTTGTTTTCACTCCGCTGATGCCACTGAAAGCTAAAGATGATCTTTAACCTCAGTGACATTAAATCAATGAAAATGTGAAATGCGTCCATAGGCTTTAACTGGTGCATTTTGCACAGGAGCAGAAACGTGCCCATTAAAATCTATGGAAGAGCCCTTAATTGATTGACATCACTGAGGGAAATACTAAATTTATTTGGGCCATGGATTGAATAAAAAGTTAATTTTTTTAAAAACACGGCCCAAATATAAAAACAAACCGACTACGGCAAGGTGCATTGTGGCAGTTAATTTATCTAACACGAAGCACTGGTAAAGTGTGACAAAATCACCACCATGCTGCTATGTTTTTATAAACAGTGTCAAAACAGTTTAATAACGTGTGGGGAAAAAGAAGTTTGCTTTGGAAAATGATATGGCACAGAAGGGTTCAGCTGTATAAAAGCTGTCTTTTAAAGTTGTACATATAAAACACTAATGAAATGCGGTCTGCTTCTGCTGCACGTGTGTACATGTGTGTATCTGTGCATGTGCATAATATGAACAGGTACAACAGGCACGTAAAAACAAAACTTCTATAGATGAAAGGGAACAGCAGAACCAAACAAAGAAACAAAAAAAAAAAAGGTACTTAACAGCTAAACATGGAGCTATAATCCATATTCAGTTTTGTGTGTAACAGTATATATGTTCTCCCATTAGACAACCTACCAATAAAACAGTTACTTTAAACAGTCAGCATAATCAGTGTGGGTAAACTCCAGTTTCAAGACATGGATCAGCCTATGCAAAAATGATGGCAACAAGGTCCACTGTAAGCAACGTAACTCTGCTGCAATAAATAATCCATCAGAAAAAAACAGTATCATAAAATACTATTAAAATAATTAACATTCAGCCTGTTTCTTCAACCAATGAAACTCTAATGATTCTAAAACAGTACTTGAACAGAAAAAGTGTACTATGTCTTTAAAAGGGACTGGGAGAACTTTGGAAAAAAAAAACTCAGATTACTGCAACTCCCTAAAGAACAGACTCATTAGTGACTCTTAAACCATTTTCTGTGGGATGTGCTACTTAGGTAACTCAATACAGGAGATAAACTGCAAAGGGCAAAAGAAATCGATAAAATGGGAAGGACACCAGTTCCTTGTGGAATTGTTTTTGCACAGGTTTGTTTGGCATTATTATCAAGGGAAGTTACAAATGGCTCCTAAATGCTGTGCTTTCCATACACAGACTTTCACAGGATGTCTGGCAATGAAATTGCAGGCATCATCGTCTTTGATCACATTTTGAAAAAGTCACTGCAGTACATACAAATAACGTGTGAAACTGTTTTGTATATGCCTTTTAAAATGAAGAATATAGCCAGTCATCTAGATTTAGGACTTCACTTGCAGTTTCTAAATGCACAAAAGATGATGAATATATTAGAAATATTTCTGAAACCCACCAGTTTCAATCTACCCAAAGAACTGAGCAGTGAACAAATAAAGGCTGAACAGTAAGCTGAGACCCCCTCTGTGGTCTGGTCAGCTGTTTACCATTGTGTGTGTGTGTGTGTGTGTGTGTGTGTGTGTGTGTGTGTGTGTGTGTGTGTGTGTGTGTACAGACTAATTATCTCTCAACTGTCAGCTCCCTACTCTTGCCACTGCAGATGACATTTTTGGTCTCAAGACAACTCCACAAGGTATCCTAAACATGATCCTGTATCCATAACATCAAAATTTTCTTCAGACAGCAATAAAATATACAGGCAATTCAGATCAAAGACTAACAGCAACTTTATCACTATTAGTCACAATCTCATACAAGCCCTGTGAATGAATAAAACTAAAAACTCCTTGTTCTGTTTAAGTGTTCATAAAGCAGATTCTCCTCCATCTATTACAATTAGCAAAAGTTATTCCGGTTAAGAATTTTTTTGGCACTTCAATTTGTTTCTTCATTCCCAAAACAACAAATTCAAAAGGCAATGACTCATCATATGACAATGTTAAGGAATGTGAACCGTTAACGGATAAATTAATGCAAATACAAAGATGGCCAGCACTTTACCTACCATTTTTTTGTTTTGTTTTGCCTGCAAGACGCAACTATTGAGTTTTGCCCAAAAGTGAAAAAAAGAATCAATAACAAGGCAGCACAGTGGTTCTAAGGTACAAATTGTTCCTGTCAGGTCCAGGGTTCCGGCCTGTCTTCTGTTCATTGACTGTGTGGACTTTGCATATTCTCCCAATGTCCATGTCTGCTTTCCATACACACTCCGTGACCGGTTCCTAAAAATGTGCTGGTTGACTGATTACACTAAACTGTCTGAATGTGGGCATAGTATTTACCCTTTTAGATTCGCAGATTAATACGGACGTACTCAGCAGTCAGTCTACAGACCATTACAAACCTAGACAATAAACCATATTCAAAAGTTCTTTCCAGCTTCAAAGAGAGAAATGCAAGACATATCTTTGAAGAGTTTGAGGCTGTTTAACCAGTTATCTAGGTTTACTCTGAAGGTGGTAATGGTGTTATTTAGCTTGGCATGTACTGAAAGTTTATTCCTGTGGCATGGGACACACTGGATATGACCCTGTTGATAAATGTTTAGGCCCTTTAACTATGCATTTGAGAAACCATTTGTTCTGCAAAGGAACAGGCAAAGAATGATGGAATCATTAAATGCCCAAAATTCCAGAGTGCAAGGAGATGGCTGCCAGTCTGTCTGGATAAATTGAGGCCATTGATCTTTTTAGTTAGGAATCTCTGAAGTCGCAATAGAGTGTTATGTTTATACAAATATATAAAAAGTGGCATTATATTCAATAATTGGTTTGAGAAGACATAAGTAGAGGAGAGTTAAGACTTCTTTGGATCTAAAAGGAGATATCTTTGGTAACTAGTTGAGACAGATAGAAGGACTTCCAAAGTACTACAGACATATGACAGTCAAGAGATAAGGAATTATCAATGACCATGCAGAGACTTCTTTTGAAAATGTCTGCTATATGGAAGTGTTTTATTTACCAAAATGTACCATACTACATTTTTTACATTTAGTCTAACACTACTGTTCTAGCACCAATTGTTAACAGTCTAACCCATGATGCAGCAATTGTGAGTCAGTGGACGAATGAATAACGCCCGATTTACATTTGTCTGCAAACCTAGATAACCACAGGCCAACAGTGTTGTCTTGCAGGTCCAATAAATTATTGTCCAGTAAATACCACCTGTGAAGATACGAGGCAGTGCCATCTGTGCCAGGGAGAGTGGGGCAGTGCATGTGCAACATATGCCAGCATCGCTAGCTGGAGTTTTGTAGAGAATTTTATGTCATTTGTCTACCACACTGACTTGTACAAATGCTTGTAGTAAAAATTTATTTGTAAAGTTGTTTGTGTTAAAAATGCATCAACAGTGGGTACTGCTGGACAGAAAAGAGATATACACGCATGTCAGACAGTGTTATTATAACTGATTAAATGTATATGTTTTAACAGAGAATTCTGGAAGGGAAGAGGTTAATCTCAGTCCAGCTAATTTTGAAAAATAGGTTGAAAATTAAATGGGTTGGTTTAGGCCATAAAGATTTTATCTTACAGGTCTGACTGCAGCCAGAGACAAAAATGTCTGGGAAAACCAGGACTAGGAATCTTACTGTATTGTCCTTAGGGGTGAATTAATTGCTATCCTGGAAGGGTCGAAGTTTTTAAAACTGTTTTATAGCTTTCAGGTGCTGCAGCAGATCTTAGCAAAGCTCTGGGTGTGTATTGTACCACAGTCATGTGACCAGTTGTGCTGTCACTCTATAACCCGCACTGAAATGATTTTCTAGATATTAGTACAAGATATTCCAGAACTCTCACAGCAGCACTTTGTTTTTTGGAACCTGACAAGAAAGATATCTCATAAAACCACACACACCTCATCCTGCCTTGCTGTAAGTAAGCAACTCAATACACTTCATCTTGCCTTGCTTTAGTAACCAGGGAATAGTAATTATTTAGATTAGTCAAGAAAATACAGTGAGACTACTTAAGTGTTGTTTTTCTGTATCTGTGTGAACCAATACAACTGTGTTATTTTTTTATATCTCCTGTGATTAAACTCTGGTGTTTATTGTAACTAGATATTCAGTATTCTCATGGTTTCTATTTTATTATTTATTACTAAACATTTCTATACCTTTTATTGTGGCTGGTCTTTTAGAGAATACTTTTAACATCTTAAGAGTACTTATGCTTATTTTAGTTACATTGTGGCCGCTCCTGAAAGCCTTGCTGCATTGGTCAAACTCTACCATTTGTATTATTAATAATTTTACTCACTATACTTTGGTACCCTTGTAAGAGCCTTAGAGTAGCTGACTGGTGGCAGTATAATTACCTTACAGTCTGGGGAGAGGGGGCACAGCTGGTAAATCTATGCCAGCCTTTCTCAGGTGACAGTGTGTGTGTGTGTGTGTGTGTGTGTGTGTGTGTGTGTGTGTGTGTGTGTGTGTGTGTGTGCACGCGCACATGCGTCTGTGTACGTGTGTGTGTGCGTGTACGTAAAAGTTGTACAGTAGTATGTTTTTATGAAATCAGCACAATTGTTAAGGGGTAGTAGTATGCTATAGTCAGGAAACACCATCGTCTAAACATTAGCCATTTAGTTTAGGTGTGTCTTTTAGGTAGAAGGGTTAGTGCTAGATGTTCCATTTGAAGTACTCAGTCATGGATCAGCATGGCACTATACCACTGCATAGCAAGGTAAAAGCTACACACAGTTAGGTATGCTTTGTATACCTTACTACAAAGGACCTTCTCACATTAGGAATGACAGAGGAGCTACGGTCATTAGCATTTTATGGCAATGGGGAAGACCCAGTCTCAAGTGAGCTGCTTTGGCAGGAGCTCACAAGCACTGATGTGAGATGGATAAATACGTTAGGTTGTGATAGCAGGTTTACTTGCACAAAGGGATCATTGTCATAAGTTCACAGGTGTGCACTAGGCTAAAGAACACAAGGGCCTTTTTAAGCCAAGTCATGCATCCTAAGTCTCTGACAAGTTCTGGTTCACTTGATAAGTGTAAGCAGGAGCTTAGGAGATGAAACATTTATAAGCAGAGGCTTGGAAGATGAACCATTTACAGGCTGCCTGTGTCCATTAGAGACGCAGGTGCCAAACCAGGAATGAATTCCCTGTTCCTCATCCATCTGAAAAAGTTACTTTTAAATAAAGTTAGGGATGAACTCTGCTTCACATGGATGGGGAGCCCGTTTCACAGAAGGGATAGCCTCAAGGATAAATATCGGTTTCTCCAGCAGAATGGGTAATCCTAGTGTTGTTTATTTTATGGAAATGTAAGAGGTCCTCCAGGGTGGAGTATGACAATGACTTGTATGCCAGGCATAGATCTCTCTTCAAAAGCCTGTAAGAGATAGAATACAGGGGTGGGACCTTGACATGGTCTGCATAGGACATATTATTTATGCCCTGTATTCTTTTAGTAAGAAATCTTTGTAGATGTTCCAAACGTTGTATGTGCCTGGTTAGGTACATACCAAAGGGGGCACTGTACTAAATGACAGATCTGATGAATGCTGAATACAGTGGAACAATGACCTCCTTAGTCCTAGATGCCATACCCTTGTTTTTAAATTGCACAACACAGAATAATTTCCTCATTACTGTAGACATGATGGTCAAAGGCTAAATTACAGTCTGTGTGTGGCTCCAAGTCCATAACTACTGGGTCAACTCTTAAGGGTTTGTTGTCCATATGGTAATTACCAGGGTTGGATGACTTCACAAAGGATACCATTATGCATTTCTTGGCATTTAATTTTAGTCCACGGCTCTGATAAGTCATTTTTCGCTGTGAAACCTTCCTGGAGAACAGCTGTACTAGTGGGGTATTCTATGACCGTTTCTAATTTGCAATCATCTGCAAATTTACTCAGCCCGAGGTCCTTGGCATTAGCCTTGACTTCACAAAGTAACTACCAAAAAGATCCCAGGACTGATCCCAGAGGGTCTCTGCTTGTGACAGGCCTCTTTGCAGAGGTGGACTCCCCAATTCTAACTTCCTGGGCCCTGTTTGTGAGCTATCAATGGGTGACATAAGGGTTTATACCTAATCTCTTGTGTTTGTCAACAATGCCCAAGTGAGTACTGTGTCAAATACCTTGACCAAATCAAGCTAGGCAGTGTGAACCATTTTGCTCCCATCCATTGCTTTGGTGACCATCTCAAAGTAGCACACCAGGTTAAATAGGTATGCCCTGCCCTTGACGACACTAAACTGGGTTGGGTCCAGTGTCTGGAGGTTTCCTATGCCATTACTGATTACTTCCCTGGTAATTCTTTCCATGGCTTTGCATATGAGGCTAGTGAGATTTATGGTTTTGTAGTTTCCAATCCGGGGTCGGTAGAGGGCCCACCTTTGTGTAGATGGATGCTGTTCTCCATTCATGATGCACAAAGTCTTTGGAGGCTGCAGTTGAATATCAATTCCAAAGGGCATAATGGGACATGTTTTATGCTATTTAGAATGCATCTTGGGATATCATCTGGCCCAATCAATGAAGTGTTCTTAGTCTTAGAGACAACATTGAGGTCCTGTTCCCTAGTGATGATAGGGGAAGTTATATTTGATGGTACTTCTTAAGGGGAGGTTGAGGGGTTGAGGGGAAGAAAGTGGCAAAGTAGGTGCGGAATTTGCCTACCAGTAGTTTTGCTGTATCTTCTGTCCCAGTATACATGGCTCCATTAACAACAGGCTCATCATACAATTGTGTATTTGGTTGCAGACATAGTTAAAGAATACCTTGTGGTTGTTTTTGGCCTAGGAGGCCAAATTTACCTCAAATGTGTCTTTGATGAACTTTATTTGTACTCTGAGTTGTTTGAGTTGTTTGTTTAGTTTGAGGGTGCTTTTATCCTACTGGGTGCAATGCCTCCTAATTTTTGCCATGATTTTCTTCCTTCTGCTATACAGCTTACTAATGATACAATTCCACCACATTAGCTTGTTTTTTAGAGTTAGTTCTGTACTTCTTCCCAGTAGGTACAGCTGCCTCTATGCAGCTATTAACATTCTTGTACATGGTTTCTGTGAACAGTTCCACACAGGCAGAAGTGTTCTCAGGGTTTATGGGGGGGTTAAAATGTTGCCAGGTTATCACTTAATAGTAGGAAGATAGCCTTAAAGTAGTTCCTGAACATTTCAGGGTTAGCTGGGGTTCCATGTTTTATTTTTACTTCAAAGGAAACCATTTTGTGGATTGACCTTACCACAGAAGACATTACACAAAGGAGACCATTTTGTGGACTGGACTCACCAGACAAGACAATACACTAGGAGGTGTGCAGCACTCTCCCAAAACAGTGAGGACCAGATTCAGTATGTTTGCTCTCCTGGTCTGTGTACTGTTACTCTGATACAAGGAGTTTGTGTTTACAAAGTCCAAGAATCTATGTGCCTGCATGTTTTTGTATCGTACATGATTCTCAGTTAATAGCAGGGTAATTAAAGTCACCCATGGATATAGTGTTGATTTGGATGGTGAGTGTTTCCAATAAGTTTAAACTTGGAGGAGGACCTTTAGCTTGCAAGGAAGTGGTATGAGAATTTGCCACATGCGATTTGAATGTGGAGAAGCTTAAGTGTAGTGTCCTATATGACCAGCCATGAGGTATACTTATTTCTGATGTAAATCAAGATACCACAACCTTTACTCCTCATCTGTGTAGTGGTCTAAATGTGTGGAAGCCAAAATAGCCTTGTACTACCGTTGTGCTCTACATGGCTTTAAACTATGTCTTAGGGACCACATAGGCATCAGCATTTTCCAGAGTAAGGAGAGCTTGTAGGGAGTAGAATTTCTTGTTTAGACTCCTAGCATTGAGCAGTACCACCTTTACATTTTTTTTTTTTGGTTTTGATTTGCTATATCAGAAATATTTTAGCTTGGCACTGCAAAAAAGGCACTATGGGGGATGACAATGTTTTAACTAATATTTGAAAGCCTGGGGAGGAGGTGCATACAACCTCTGGCAAAGCAATATGGCCTCCTGAACATCTCCCTCCATCCTGACAAATACTGCACCCATTTGGAATGACACCATAAATTAAGCCAATTATTAAAGTAATCTTCTGTTCGCGCTGCAGCATAATCCTTGGATAAGGTAAAATGCTGCTCAATGCAAGGCTCATACCAGACTGGGATACATACTGCAAGAGCTCCTGATGTCTCTCTTCATCTAGTCTAGGTACATATGTCTCGTGTCATTTACATCCACATTGAATATGACAGAGTCATACTGCTACATGTGGTCCAATTACCTGAGTCTGTATGTAATGTAGCAGATCCTGGCCCCTGAAAAGCAACTGACTGCGGCTTTCTCCTTAGTCTGGTGAGAGGAACATCAGTGTGTCTCACAATGGAGTCTCAAATTACTAGAATGCTGGATTGTGTGGTGGCTTGCTTATGGACTTAGAAGTAGACACTCCATGAAATGTGGATGTATATGTTGATGTAGGTGTTGTTTTGAAAGAGTGTATTTGACTGTTGAGAGCTATTGTTATGAGTACTTCATCTAGGAGGTCTTTGGGGTTTAGGAAGGTTACATTTAACTGCCTCACAACATGTGGGTATATGCATCTACTTTGTGTGTGATGAGTACAGCAGGATTTTTCCTACCATGCAAATGAGTTTTTTCAGAGGGCTTATATGCGCAGCTCTGTTATGTCGTACTGCATATCAGCAGTGGAGGGGGCTCACTGCCCTGCTGAGCTCTAGACCACCAGACTGTGTGCAGCTGGACTCCCATGTACTATCCCACTGGAACCAATTCCTACTCTAACAGTAAAGTGTCTGAAAATCACATACAGTCATGGAAGGGATTCATTTGCATTTGTACTCTCTGCATGGAGTACTATACCTACACAGTGGGCTAAGGTTGCATACCACCATGTCTGAGTGAGGGAGGTACCCGAAATGTTCAGGAACTACTCTAAGGCTACCTTCCTACTGGTAAAAAATGATACACAAAGGGGTAAGACAAAGTCCTTTGGTGCAGGTCCAGATATAATGCATGTACTGCATAACAGCTATCCACTACTTTGGTGACTTTTTCAAAGAACTTAATGAGGTTAAAGAAGCAGGAGCCTCCATTGACAAAGCTGAACTTATAGAAAAATCTTTTAACCTTGAACCCTAATATCTACATTAATGCGGTCTAGATACTGACAATAGTGGGTCTATAGTTACCAGTGTCTGTGGTTAGGCCACCATTTTATAATGGTGCTACAGTTGCTCTTTCACATCCTTCAAGGATATAACCAGTGGAGAGGCATAGATACATTTAGATTAAAGAGGTTAAGTAGGATTTCAGATAGACCATATTTAGTACCAATAATCAGGTACACTGGTTATCAGGGCCCTTGTATGAGGTATTTTTAGTTTTTGAGAGAGCTGGGAGGACTTGTCTCACAGCAATTAAAGGAAGTGGCTAGCAATGTAGAATCTGCTGAATAGCTATAACTGAGTGCAGTAAAGTTTGCTAGCTAGAATACTGGCAATTTCCTTTGGGTCAGAGTGGGTAGCATAGTTGTGGACTAATTTGGAGCATTATGGTCAGGTGTTAGTTCTTAATTTCCTGACATACTTACAGGTTTGTAGTTATTTTGGTTTTAGTGGCTATTTTAGACTCAGACAGCTTTGAGCTTCCTAATGGTTCATTTAACATCTTTACTATTTTGCTTAAGTGTGATCTTAGGGAAGGTAGCACAAGAGCTTTTTTATAAGCATTAAACAGTTTGTTCACCTTGTTACATAATTTATTTTTATTTCTTTTATTTTATCCTTTGTTGGCTAGGTTAGTCTCACTAGTCTAGTAGCCTCTTTTTCAAGGAAGACTGAAGGAGGTATTTATACTACTAGAGGAAATATGGCCAAGGCACTGGGGAACCTCCCCTACTTGTCACTGTTGTGAGTGGGTCCCATTTTTCAGGAACACTTCTGGTTTCCATTCCAGGCACAGAGGCAGCCCAGTGAGACAGGAAGGCAGATGGAAAGAGAAGGAGTTGATGGAGAGGTAAGAGAAATGGAGAAGAAAGCAAATGCCGAGACTGGAGAATGTGTGCAGAATTCTGAAGAGATGTTTCAAAGAAATCTGTTTGATGGAGATGAGTTTGCAAATGATGGATGTAAAATTACAACCTTCCAGTCTGGGGGATGGTGGGCTAATTTACTTGAAGAAATTGTTGTGCAGAATGAGCCAGAAAATGAAGGAGATATTTCCTGAGGGGACATTATGGAGAAAATACAAAAAGAGGATGCAGACACCATTCTGACGAATAATGACGAGATGGAAAAGAAAACATATACAGAGACGGTAAAAGAAAATTAAAAATTGGAGGCCAATACTACAGAATAATAAAGGTGGCAGGACTTAAATTAGCTATATAATGTTTGAGTGAGAAAGATTGGGTAGATTATAAGTGATGTATAATGTTTGCAACTGGGAGTGTATGACTATGGTTTGTGATGTAAACTGCTTGAGACTAGGATTGTGTCAATGTGGTTTGTTTTCATTTATGTAAATGCATGATTGCCTATGTAGTAAGTGATGGTTTAATAAAGATGTTTCTTGTTTAAAAAATGAAAGGAATTGAATAATGTAATATTGCTTAGGTTATAGGATATATATCAATATATGTAAAGTATAGTATTTGTTATGTTAATATAGTTTGATTACTTCAGTATGAATGTAAATGCTTATATCACAAGCGATAATTCAATAAAGATGTTTGAAAAAAAGAATAATAATTATAAGATCTTTATGAAAATAAAACAAAAGTGATTTGAAAATAAAATGGAAGATAGAATATAGTATAAAGGGGAAGAGTCGTTAAGGATTATTAATGATAGAAAAATTGTGGATGACATTATGAATAGAAAAGAAGAAGCAAAAATCATGACAGGAGACTTAAATAAGGCATTTGATACGATTGTACATGAAATCTTATAGGTAATAATGAAAGAATACAAAAGTGAAAAAGTTAGGAAATTATGTATGTCAGAGTATAGTAATAATAAAATAAAAATACTTGGAAATGGCTGGTTCAGCCAAGAGGTACATATGAAGAGTGATATAAGTCAGGGATGTCTAATGAGTTGTATACTCTTTGAATTAGTTATGAAAGTGATAGTATGTGAAATAAATCATCAAATGGAGGAGGCAGGGTATAGCATCTGATAGGTTAAGAATTCCAGTTCTGTTAATATATGCAGATGACATTATAATAATTACAAAAAACAAAATTTGGATAAATGAAGTAATAATTTACCCAAACGAGAGGTAATAGAGATGGCATTAAATAAAGAGAAAAGTAAAGGTTTTATATGACGTAGCAAAGATAGGGGGTATATATTTTACAATGAATGAAATTTCTGTTTTATGTACAGAATTTTAGAATAAAGATACAAGATGAAAACAAAAGAACAAATAAAACAAACCTGTCTTTTCCGGAGAACATAAAAATTATCATTCAGAAAAAAAGGCTTATTTGATAAATTCAGTACTGATGGAAAAATAGCATACTTGGCAAGTCCATTTATGTTGCCAACAGTATTTGAATTTGCAGAAAATGTATCATTTATATGAGGTTCTACATTAAACCCAGTTAAAAAAGGAGTTTTGTATGTAAATAAAGGAGAAAGAGGTTTAGGGTTAATTAACTCAGTGATATATGCTGCTTCATTAAATTTGTAAAAAAGTGTTAAACTGGAAAAAAAGATGTGAGATTAGTAGTAAAATTGTATAGTATTAAAAATTTGGGGTATGGTAAAAAGAGTAAAACAGAAAAAAAGAGAGTGTATAAATGAAGAAATAAAATGTTACCAAGAAAGATATTGTTGTGGAAAATAAAAACCGATGATACAGAAAAAGGTAGAAAAGTATGGTATAACAATGTAATGAAAAAACATTACTATATAAAACGGGTTCCTATCACTTCATCGAACTTTTACAAGTTTGATCCAGATATGGTCGAGACCATACGCTCGAATTTGTAAAAGTTTGAGCGTGTGAATGGAAATCTCCATAGGTGGAGGTTTCCATTCTGTTCAATGTGGTGCGATCTCGGAGTTGGTATATTTAAGTAGGGTGGGTGTGGGGGGTGGAGTGCATGGGGGGCTTGCCCCCCACTTGCAACAGTTTATTTTATTGTCCGTAGTGGTTTTTTTTTTTTTTGGAAGTCGAAGTTATGTAACTTTGAACATAATGGTTCGACCATTAGGTGTTCGAAGTTACATAACCACCTATGTGCTATAGAGCCATATAAAACCATGGGAAAATCTAACAGATGAAAAAATATTAAAGCTGAAAAAAATAAGAAGCAAATGGTGTAATCAGAGAGTAGAGTGTCAATATTTTTTGTGCAGACTGGTGAGATAAACTGCCAGTAAAAAGAAATGTGCCATATAAAAAAGAAAAGTGGAAGAATAGGTTTAGATTGTCAAAAAGAAGAAACTACTGAATGTGTATTTTTGAAATGTAAAGATTAAAAAAAAATATGGGGGAAAACTATGTAAAGAAGATTTTTTTCAAATAATAGAAGTAAAGAACATCTGAAAAAATAGATAAAAGTTATTTTATTTTAGATGGGTTATATACAAAGAAAGAATAAATGATATTTTGTTTAATGGTAAATGGATTTTAGGAACAACGCTAAGTAAATCAGATGGTAGTTATGGAAAAAGGAATGGGGGTCTAATAAGTATGAAAATTTAGTATTATTGTAAAGGAAATTGTGAATGTGTAAATATATTTGCATAATTATATATCTGTACATCTGTAAATATTTGTAAACATGTAAATATGGTGTAAATTACAGTTTTTTTGTATATAAATAAGGGGCCCTTCTCTTTTAGATATGTGCCACGGGATCTTTTACATCCTACTGAAATGCCACCAACTCAAGCAGGTGTGGCCTCAGTTTAACATCTCAAAGAACCACACACTCAGGAGTGCAACACACCCCCCTTATGCTGCACTGCAGTGTCAGCTATCAATCGCCATGGTGCGGGAATAGAACCCACAGCCTTCTGCACAAAAGACGAGTATGATACTAGTTTCGTTTTATATACAGGCAATCCACTATAGAGATTTGTTTTTAAATTTCTCATTATACTGAGTGCAGACAGGGTTTTCTTTATTAATATAACTATTTAAATGAAACTAGAACTTGTAGGCAGAGGCAGTGGCTTTAGCAATGGAAGCTAAGAGAGGAGGATTACAGAAGAATTTATTTATTTAGTTCATCAAGTAACTGAAGAAGGTTTAATTTTGAAAAATCCCTAAATACAGAGACATTTGTATGGAATGCACCACCAGTTTTAAAAGGAAATATTCACGGGTTTGATGTCTTGCTTAAAACAACTGGATGATACATATGGAGGCGTGCAAGAA
Organism: Protopterus annectens; assembly: GCF_019279795.1. Taxonomy (NCBI): domain Eukaryota; kingdom Metazoa; phylum Chordata; order Ceratodontiformes; family Protopteridae; genus Protopterus; species Protopterus annectens. The sequence continues at coordinate 1,587,059,902 of NC_056735.1, forward strand.
GTCGCTGTATTTGTGAGGACAAGAACAAGGGTATTTGGGGCCCCCAGTAGAATGACTATGTATAAAAGGGAATCCGCACTTATGTTAAGGAATCCCTGGGCATAGGAACCACTGGCACAGTAGGTCAGCCAGTTTATTGATGGATAGTTGAAGTCTCCCAGAAAAAAAGTTGTTGGTTTTAATGGAAATTTCAGCTAAGGTGTTAAGACATCTATCATGCTCAGAAGGGGACATAGTGGGTGTTCAGCAACAATCTATGAAGTGGTAATTAACCTTTAGGTTGAACTGGTATCTAGGAGTTCAAATCTGATGTCCTGAGGCATCTGTTATGAGATGATGACATCTTCAACAAATACTGATACTCCCTCACAATTACCAGTAGGTCTGAAGATGTGATGGACACTAAGCTGAGGAAAAGAGGGATTGTGTGATGGACACTAAGCTGAGGAAAAGAGGGAGTGTGTGATGGACACTACGCTGAGGAAAAGAGGGACTGCTTTCATTGCTTTGAAGTTACGTCTCTGTAAAGTACAGTTGTGTAAAATCTTACTATAACAGTAGATGTCCTTCTCTTCACAGTTGTAGAATTCTGCCAAGGATGGCCCTACATCTGGCCAGTATACCAAAGCCTTTAGTGTTTATAGGTGTCGTACGTCACTTCTATGCTCCCCGCAAAAAACATAAGTGTAACATATGGTTGCTCACACTCAGAACTGAAAAAGCCCCAGGAAGAACAGAATGTCCTTAGGGACAAAGAAAACATGTGCATCCAGAAGGAGAAAAAGAAGATGGAGAAGAATCCCTTGGCCAGACCTCCATACCTATAACTGGCTGCCTCTAAGGCCCTGTGAACTCCTGGCAGATTTTCCTGACGTCAGGGAGTTTTCATATCTCCCGCCAGTCTCCGCCATATTTACTCCTAAGACGGTACTATTTCGTCCTCCTGCCCGGACGCCTCTCCTCTTCTAAAGGTACAGAAAATTGAACCAACTGTCTCTTTATCTACCTTTAACACCATATTTGCTGTCTGTATTCCAGACGCTGCCTTGTAAAAAAGATTGCCTGACTATCCAAGAAACTCATGATATAGCGTAGTTATACGCGCTATAAGTGGTGGCTAGAATAATCAACAGTCAATTGTCTTTTTACTCCACATTACGACGCTTTTGTGTGTGTATCACTACAGAATGAGCCATTGACTACTCCACATTTAAATAGTCATAACTTACTTAAGTAGTAATGTATGTAATTTACTAATGGCGTATATTCATTGACTAATGAAGGTGGCATAGCTGACTACTGTTCACTTGAATTGAAATGTTTTTAAGTCGCTACTGGCGGTACGCATATACTAATTAATGTGGCATAGCAGATTTTTCCTGGCGTATCATGATAAGTTATTCTCTGAGTAGAGCGAATGTCTAGCTGTCGTAAGATAAGTTTACTCATAGGTTGCACGTGTGGATAATGAAACTTGTGTTCCTTGCCTAATACAAAGATACCAAATGTATTAACTTAGTATTTATTCTCTTGAGCAAGGCCAGGAACTTAATACCATTGTAACTACCTATGTATCGACTGTGTTTTACAAGCTTTTAGTGAATTTTATTGGAGAAGTGCACTGCAAATTGTTAACTATACCTCTCCCCTACTGCCTGCTTCTATCCAATACTAGACATAATAACCTGTTGAATACCAGTGCTGACTTCAACTTATCTAGCTATTACAAGTCATGTATCATTAAAACTACTATCTCTCCTTTCTTTCATTCTAGGAACCCCCCCCACTAAATAACACAGCGTGGCTCCTAAGTTCCTGCGGCGACCCTGATAGAACCTTACAACGGTGCGAATGCACAAACCAAGAACGTCCCATCTACTTTTACAGTAAAGGACTCTAGGGTAAAAGTTATACCCCTATGTTTAGCATACCTAACCAGGATAGCGTTTTCAGGCAGGAAAGCAAATAGTACCTTACAATAGTACATAACTCCCAGGTCCTTGCATCTTAAAAGGTGCTACTCAACACCAGACCTCCATACCTATAACTGGCTGCCTCTAAGGCCCTGTGAACTCCTGGCAGGTATAATCCCCGCTCCGCTTCGCCCTCGCTTTGCTCGGGCTCGCTCCGCGCCCCACCCTGCCCCCATATCCCACCCGCCCCCACTACCTCTACATTTATAGAGATATCTAGCCCATCCCACCCTTTCTCCCTCCCAATCACGGCTGTCCTCCAATTTTTAACTCCTCCTCCCACATTCTTAGCCAACTCTCTAAATTTAGGAACACCTCCTGAGCATCTCATCCCATAAGCTACCTCTCTCTCTTTGTAATGATTAAATGCATACATTCCATCATCCCTTTACTAACTTTATTTCTTCTCATCCCTTACCTTTTATCAAGATATGAACACCAAACACTCTTAGGAATTCCTTCCCAAGGCCCACACCACCACACACACACATCTCCCCTAACACAATAATACCTCTGTCCACCCTGCAAATACACTAGGTCTCTATAATATTCATCTAACCCTTTACTACCCTAACTCATCCAAAAATAAATCTAACCTCAAATTACTATCCAAACTCCAAAGATTCCTGGATCACCTTAAACAAACTATTACCCAATATGGTGACATTCACCCTAACCCAGGCCCTGACATCAATCGAGACTCTCTCACTTCAAAACCACCCCTAATTCCTACTAACTCCCTCCTCATCTTTCACCTCAACCTAAGAAGCATTAACAACAAAATACACAGCTTACACGCCATGATAGCCACACATTCCCCAGACATCATGTGCCTATCTGAAACATGGCTCAAACCCGCCACTAAGGATGAAGAAATTCTTCCACCTGGCTATAATATCCTAAGGATGGATCGAACAACCAAAAGGGGTGGGGGAACAGCTGTAATGTTTAAGAACAGATTGAATATCAGCATGAACCCATTGCATCCTCCCCAGGTCTCTAACATAGAACTAATTGCACTAAAGATCTGCCTAAATTCCCAAAAATGTATTAATCTTGTTGTTACCTATATTCCACCAGGGAAGAACCTTGATAACCTAGAGCATACCTTAAGTTGGTTAGCCACCAACTACCCTCAAGAAACTATAGTACTAGGGGACTTCAATATTGACTGGTCAAAATGCTCTGATAAGACAAATCCACACCCAATCAATCTACATGGCTTCTCCCAAAATATTACATCTCCAACTAGAATTGGTAATATTTACCAAAAAGAGAGCACGATTGACTGGATTCTCACCAATAATGATCCGAATAACTATACCACTGGTACCCTCCCCAATGACCTTAGTGACCACCTTATCACTTACATTCTGAAACACAAATTTTCATGTACCAACCCACCCTTATACAAACTTGTTAGAAATCGGAAAAGTTTAATCCAGAACTATTCCTTGGAACTGAAATCCTGCAATTGGTCTATCCTAAAACTCTACCCCTAGGCGAGAGTGTGTCACACTTCAATGACACATTCCTAAATATTCTCCACTCTCATGCCCCAAATCGACTAATAAGAACCAAAGTCCGCATAGCTCCCGGGTTAACACGAGAAACCAAAGCAAAAATTAAACTCCGTGACCAGGCTTGGCACAAATGGAGAGCATCCAAATGTCCCCTAGACCGCATTAAATTTCAACAGCTTAGAAACTCCACAAAATCTGACATAACTCGAGACAAAAAACAATATTTCTGTCACCTCCAGGACAAACATCAGACTAACCCAAAAAAGTTCTGGGCTGGCTTTAATAACCTCCTCCATCCTGGCAAATCAACTACCCCAACCCTGAAAACTCGGCTGGTCAAGCACCAGAAGTTGTAGCCAACACCTTTAACACTTTTTTACTGAGACCATCCAGTCTCTAGCCAACCATCTACCTACCTCTCCCCTCTGTTACTCTTCCTGATGACACACCTCCTTTTTCCTTTAACTTACAACCAGTATCTACCGCCTATAATGCATTCCTACTAAAAACTGAAACCGGCCCACTCTAGCAGCCGATCACCTCCCAGGAATACCTACAAATAGCTGCCTGATGTCATAGCCTATCCCATATCTATCCTGATTAATAGATCTATAACTGAGGCCTCCATCCCCCCCATTTGGAAAATTTCTTACATCATTCCACTTCATAAAGGAGGTACCTCCACAGAAACTTCTAATTATCACCCATCGCAATACTGTCTCCTATAGCTAAAATCTTGGAACGGTGTGTTCACAAGCAACTCCTACACTACCTTTCCACCAATAATTTGCTGTCTATTACCCAGCATGGCTTCCGCCCACATCATAGCACAACCACTGCCCTCCTCTCCTTTGTTGACTCAATCAATAACAACCGCAACAAAAAACTAACAACTGCCGCTCTTTTTCTCGACCTATCGAAAGCTTTCGACATGGTTAACCATCAGCTATTGCTACACACCCTACAAACCCTATATCTTGACAACCCAGCCCTAAACTGGTTTAAGGACTACCTTACTGACAGGCAACAAGCAGTCCAATGGCAAAATAGTCTATCTCAACTGATATCAAACAACATTGGTGTTCCACAGGTTTAGGGTTAATTAACCCAGTGATATATGCTGCTTCATTAAATTTGTAAAAAGTGTTAAACTGGAAAAAAAGATGCGAGATTAGTAGTAAAATTGTATAGTATTAAAAATTTGGGGTATGGTAAAAAGAGTAAAACAGAAAAAAAGAGAGTGTATAAATGAAGAAATAAAATGTTACCAAGAAAGATATTGTTGTGGAAAATAAAAACCGATGATACAGAAAAAGGTAGAAAAGTATGGTATAACAATGTAATGAAAAAACATTACTATATAAAACGGATTCCTATCACTTCATCGAACTTTTACAAGTTTGATCCAGATATGGTCGAGACCATACGCTCGAATTTGTAAAAGTTTGAGCGTGTGAATGGAAATCTCCATAGGTGGAGGTTTCCATTCTGTTCAATGTGGTGCGATCTCGGAGTTGGTATATTTAAGTAGGGTGGGTGTGGGGGGTGGGTGCATGGGGGGCTTGCCCCCCACTTACAACAGTTTATTTTATTGTCCGCTGTGGTTTTTTTTTTTTGGTAGTCGAAGTTATGTAACTTTGAACATAATGGTTCGACCATTAGGTGTTCGAAGTTACATAACCACCTATGTGATATAGAGCCATATAAAACCATGGGAAAATCTAACAGATGAAAAAATATTAAAGCTGAAAAAAATAAGAAGCAAATGGTGTAATCAGAGAGTAGAGTGTCAATATTTTTTGTGCAGACTGGTGAGATAAACTGCCAGTAAAAAGAAATGTGCCATATAAAAAAGAAAAGTGGAAGAATAGGTTTAGATTGTCAAAAAGAAGAAACTACTGAATGTGTATTTTTGAAATGTAAAGATTAAAAAAAAATGGGGAAAACTATGTAAAGAAGATTTTTTTCAAATAATAGAAGTAAAGAACATCTGAAAAAATAGATAAAAGTTATTTTATTTTAGATGGGTTATATACAAAGAAAGAATAAATGAAATTTTGTTTAATGGTAAATGGATTTTAGGAACAACGCTAAGTAAATCAGATGGTAGTTATGGAAAAAGGAATGGGGGTCTAAATAAGTATGAAAATTTAGTATTATTGTAAAGGAAATTGTGAATGTGTAAATATATTTGCATAATTATATATCTGTACATCTGTAAATATTTGTAAACATGTAAATATGGTGTAAATTACAGTTTTTTTGTATATAAATAAGGGGCCCTTCTCTTTTAGATATGTGCCACGGGATCTTTTACATCCTACTGAAATGCCACCAACTCAAGCAGGTGTGGCCTCAGTTTAACATCTCAAAGAACCACACACTCAGGAGTGCAACACACTTTATGCTGCACTGCAGTGTCAGCTATCAATCGCCATGGTGCGGGAATAGAACCCACAGCCTTCTGCACCAAAGACGAGTATGATACTAGTTTCGTTTTATATACAGGCAATCCACTATAGAGATTTGTTTTTAAATTTCTCATTATACTGAGTGCAGACAGGATTTTCTTTATTAATATAACTATTTAAATGAAACTAGAACTTGTAGGCAGAGGCAGTGGCTTTAGCAATGGAAGCTAAGAGAGGAGGATTACAGAAGAATTTATTTATTTAGTTCATCAAGTAACTGAAGAAGGTTTAATTTTGAAAAATCCCTAAATACAGAGACATTTGTATGGAATGCACCACCAGTTTTAAAAGGAAATATTCACGGGTTTGATGTCTTACTTAAAACAACTGGATGATACATATGGAGGCGTGCAAGAAGTCGCTGTATCTGTGAGGACAAGAACAAGGGTATTTGGGGCCCCCAGTAGAATGACTATGTATAAAAGGGAATCCGCACTTATGTTAAGGAATCCCTGGGCATAGCAACCACTGGCAGAGTAGGTCAGCCAGTTTATTGATGGATAGTTGAAGTCTCCCAGAAAAAAAGTTGTTGGTTTTAATGGAAATTTCAGCTAAGGTGTTAAGACATCTATCATGCTCAGAAGGGGACATAGTGGGTGTTCAGCAACAGTCTATGAAGTGGTAATTAACCTTCTTTAGGTTGAACTGGTATCTAGGAGTTCAAATCTGATGTCCTGAGGCATCTGTTATGAGATGATGACATCTTCAACAAATACTGATACTCCCTCACAATTACCAGTAGGTCTGAAGATGTGATGGACACTAAGCTGAGGAAAAGAGGGATTGTGTGATGGACACTACGCTGAGGAAAAGAGGGACTGCTTTCATTGCTTTGAAGTTACGTCTCTGTAAAGTACAGTTGTGTAAAATCTTACGATAACAGTAGATGTCCTTCTCTTCACAGTTGTAGAATTCTGCCAAGGATGGCCCTACATCTGGCCAGTATACCAAAGCCTTTAGTGTTTATAGGTGTCGTACGTCACTTCTATGCTCCCCGCAAAAAACATAAGGGTAACATATGGTTGCACACACTCAGAACTGAAAAAGCCCCAGGAAGAACAGAATGTCCTTAGGGACAAAGAAAACATGTGCATCCAGAAGGAGAAAAAGAAGATGGAGAAGAATCCCTTGGCCAGAAGGGCAAGATGAAAACAGAGGGGATAGGAGGGAGGAAGTGAATACTAAAACAGTGAAGAGAAGGACATCTACTGTTATGGCAAGATTTTACATAACTGTACTATGTCCTTCCATATCACTGTTGCAGCATTCTTTACCTAAAGGAAAGTACAAGAGCTCATGAGGAAGCCTGGGAGGAGGAAGGCACAGAACAGCCCTCTACAAAGCGATACAGGATAGCCCAAGCAAAACTTGCCCTGGCTCAAGAAATAACATCAACTTGTAATGCTTATCAAAAGTATGTACAGAGGACCAAGTAGTCTCAAGGATGGAATTGGTATCCAAATCCTTGAAAAAAGCACCAGAGGAAGCAACCGCCCCAGCAGAATGTGCCTTTACTGAAGGTGAAAGACATTTTCCATGAAAAAAATAAAAAAGGAAATGCCCTTATAAATAAAGGAGAAGATGGTTTCCTTGACAACAGCAACACCATGTCCTGGGATGAAAAGAAACTAAGAACTGCACAGATTTGAAAATAACTTTAGTTTTATTCAAGTAATATCGGAGCTGTCTGTGCAAATCCAAGGTGTGAAGAACTTTCTCACAGGCACACTGCAGAGAAGGAAAACCAGGAAGGAAGATGAATGGACTGATTAAGGGATGACTCCTTGACCACCTTAGGCATAAAAGGATTAGTGTGAAGAAACACCTTGCCTCTATGGAAAAGTAAGAAGAAAGGAAGCAATGGCCATGAGAACCTGAATTTCGGACACTCTTTGGCTGATGTGAGAGTCAAAGGAAGAACAGTCCTTTAGTGCAATGTTGTAAGGAAGCCAAAGAAGCAGACTCAAAAGGAGTCAGTTTTTCAAGTAGAAAACTGAAGTCCCAGGAAGGCAGAATAGGTTTCCTGGAAGGCCTGATAATGAAGGACACCTTTAAGAAATTGTTCAACCTCAAATATGGAGTGCAAAGGAGGAGTCAAGAGTAAACAGGCAGAAATGGCAGACAGGTGGGCTTTAACTGAAGAATATGCCAACCCAGCATGGACCAGATCACACAAATATGACAGAACCAGAGGAACCTTCACAGATTTGATGGTGAGAGAGGGACCAGGCAGAAAATCTCTTCCATTTGGACACATATGATTTCCTGGTAGTGGGCTTCCTGGCCTCCTGGGAACCCAAAGCACATCCTCAGAAAAGAAGTGTCTGAATGGGATCAAAACCCTATCATCCACAGTGTCAGTTAAAGACTGATGGATAAGAGACCACTTGTTTTGTTTGAAAAGAGCCCATAGTGAGGTAACTTCTTGTGGTGATTGCCCCTGGCCATGTGAGAAATAAGGCAGAACCAATACTGCCTGGGCCAAAAGGGGGTCACTAATAAGATTTTGGGAGAATTTTGCCTGATCTTGTGCAAGATTCATGGTAATAGGGGAAGGCATACAGAAACACCCCCTTCCAAGGAAAAGACAGAACACCCACTTTTCAAGCCAGAGGACTCGAGACTCTGGAACAAAATAGAAGAAGTTACCTGTTCAAAGTGCAGGCAAAGAGATATTATACCTGAGGAATACCCCCACCGATGGGCAATGTCTGCGAACAGATCTCTGTGAAGTATCCATTTGTGAGCCTGTGTGCTGGACCTGCTCAAGGAGTCTGTCAGTAGATTGTGCTCCACAAGAATGTAAACTGCCTGAACAGCCATTTGATACTGGACAGCTAGATCCCATACCTGAAGAGCTAGTCTGCTAAGAAGATAGGACATTGAGCCCTTCCTTGATATATCGTATCACTGTGGTATTACCTGTGAAAACTTTGAGGGGACTGGGATGAAACAGCCAGTGGAATTCCTGATGAACCAAAAGTAAAACCCTCATTTTCATTACACTGATGTGCTCTGGCCTCTGATAATGAAGCCAGAGCCCCTAAACCTTGAGGGGAGCATACGCGGCACCCCACCTCTTGTTTGAGACAGCTGTAAAAAACTCCTAAGATGGAACTGGAGCTTGAAATGGAAGACCCCGGTTAAACAACAGTTGTTTAATCCATCACTGAAGCTCAAGCTTGAGACAGGGAAATATAGGTACCAGGAAATCCAGGGGGTGACAATGTTGGAACCACACTGAATCGAGGTACCTCTGAAGCTTTCTCATATGAAGGCTGGTGAGAAGCATCATGTGAATTGTGGAGGCCATGCACCTGAGAACCCTGAGAAATTTCCTTGTGGAGACAGATGCCATAGAAAGAAGGGAATGGAAAAAGGTAATTAGAGACAGAGCCTTAGGGGCAGGCAGAGATGCCAGCATGAGAATTGTCTGAAGCCTGCAACTGAGAAAAATATGATCCTGGGATGAGGTCAGAGCTGACATCTGGAGGTTTCCGGTGATACCCAGACTGTGCAACAGTGAAGTAGAGTACTTTAGATCCTGAAGCAGAGAGTTGGAGGAAGGAGCTTGAAAAAGCAGACTGGTCTAGTTAGGGAAAGATCTGAATTCCTCAAACCCTGTAAAAAGCAATGACAGAAGAGAGGCATTTGAATACCCTTGGGCCATTAGAGAGGCCAAAGAGCAAAGCAGAAAACTGAAAACACAAGGAAGAGACAGAGAAACATAAAAAATCCTGAAGAGGGGATGGATGGGGATATGAAGGTATGCATCTATGAAATCCTGAGATACCAGAAAGAAGTTGAGTAGAAGATGAAATAGTCTGCAGAGATAGCATCTGAAAGGAAGGAATCTTGAGGAAGATGTGCAGCCTGGAAAGAGACAAAATTGTTCTCCATGTGCCTTCTTTTTTAGGAATCAAAAAAATCCTGGAATAAAATTCCTTCCCTTCCTGGGCAGGAGGCACAGCCTGAATGGTGCCCTGAGACAAAAGAGAGTGGAGAATCTATGGGAAAAAAGAAAGATGTTCCCAAGGAGCCTCAGGAATGCCTGATAAGAAAGGAAGGGACTTCCTGATCAGGAAATATACATGGGAGACAACTGACAGAACCAAGAGTTTGAAGTGATTCAAAGAAATTTTGGAAGAGACAGGGAAAGCCAGAGAGACAAGGGAATCTGGCCGATGAAAGGAGGAAGCAAAGTGTCAGAGCGAGGGTTGTCCTGGTAAGCAGGTTTCTGGGTGGTGGGAGTGTAGACTTAGCAGGAGTCATATGCCTAAAACCCTTCTTGCCTTTGGTAGGAGGGCAAAACTGCCTACGGACAAATGCAGACTTGGAGGGAAAATTCCTCTGAAACTTGGGAATAGGACTTGAAAAGCTCAGCAGCAGCAGATTCAAAGATTTTTATTACCAAACAGAACATCCAACAGTTTGGCCTTAATGTCATCAGGGAGAGCCCAAAGTCAAAGCCAGGAATAACTCCTCATAACAGAACCAGAACCAAAGGCAGCAGCAGCCCTGGAACAGGCATCAGCTGCATCATAGCTGCACTTGATTGAGTGGAGAGCACCTTGAGAAGTACAGCCTAGCAGAGAATGGGCCAAAGCCTGTGTCAGGAACATCAGAAACCACCTTGGAAACCTGAGAAAGGACAGCCAAAACATACATGGTCATACCAGTCTGGTAGTTAATGGGCCTAAAGGATAAAGTGGCAGCAGTGAAAACTTTTTTGCCCAGCTTTTCCATAGCCCTACTATCCTTATTAAAGGCAACAGCTTGGTAGAGGGCAGTAATTTAGAAGGCTTCTCATGAGACTGACACTACAGAAGGGTCAGCAGATAGGCATTTATAAATAAATGTGGACTCCTCAGGCACTTTACAGAATCTCTCTGGATTCTTGACTGCAAGGGGTAGAGAGTCAGGGACTACAGATGCTGCAAAGAAAGTATCCAAGAGGGCAGCCATAACAGGAGGAACAGAAGATGTATTAATACTCCACTGAAGGAGCTCATAATATCTTTTCTGAATCTCAGAAACTTGAGAGCAATCCCACTTAAAATGATCCATCACACTGGCAATGGTATCCCCCAAAGGGCAGTTCCTCTGACAGAAATCTAGAATAATAGAGCAGTCCTCCTCTGAACTATAGCCCAAGGGAGAAAGGATTTGGGAAGAGTAAGCCAAAGATTCTTCCTCAGAGTCCAGGTCCTCATCTGAGGAATCCAGTTCCTTAGTCCTCTTGAGTGGAATGAAAGACCAGGGAGGAGCAGGCACAGAGACCCCTTGAGGAGGCTTTAAGGCCATCAAAGCATTAAATAAACCCAGAGTGAAATCCTGACATTCACATTGGGGATCCTTAGCAACAGGGAAAATGTGCTTTGTTTTCTGTGGGATGTCCACACAATACACCCTTGGAGGGTCAAACCCCTGGCAAGGCTCAACAACGGTTGTAGGAATCACCTCACTAAGATATGAGGAACCCCACTCAGTCCTTTGGATATAATCAGCAGAGTTTCCCCCTCAACATTGGGAACAGATGTTGAAAGTCTTCCACGGACATGTAAGAAGGCAGACCCATGCTGACCTCCAACAAGGTTGTGGCAGATGAATCTGAAGCAACCACTGGAAGGTGCTCCAGGTTTTCACCAGCTTCAAGAGAGACATACAGGGGAGGCTGGACAGCAGTCAGATCACAACTAACTTTTTTGGCCACCTTCTTAGAAGATGGCCGGCCCTTGGGATGGGGGGGATTTAGTCACAGCACCCTGAGCCATCAACTTAAGACATTGGCTCTCCAGGTATATGGACAAGGAGGAGAGATGATTGCATAGAGTCTTGGGCACATATGCCTGGCAGACTCAGCACTGTGTATGATCATGAAAACTCCCAAAAAGAAGAGGCACAGGTCGTGATGGTCTTTATGTGGAATCTACCTCTCACAATGATATTTTCCCTTTCTGGATGAAATGAACACAACAGCCACCAAAAAATAGAAGAAAGAGAAGAAACCTCTTATCTTAACTGCTTATCTGAAAACATGGCTTGGTAACCAGCCCAGAAGAAGGGTGTTCAGGCTAATGTGAAACAACAGTATCTGGACTGGCAGCAAAGACATTCCGAGTGTGAGCATCTGTACATCACCTTTATGCCCTATGCCCTGAGTGGGGAGCATGTGTGAGACATATGATGCCAACAAACACTAAAGGTTTTGGTATACTGGCCAGACGTAGGGCTACCCTTGGCAGGAGATCACTTAGTTAAGCAAATACTGTAAAAGTGATACGGAAGGACATCCACACATATATGAAAGTATTCAAGTTGCAGGACAGCCCCAAAGCCAAGAACTTTTTGACAAGACTCCTGGCACTGGGACAGCTCCAGTGGCATACAGGGATAAATCCCAGACTACAGCCCAGCCAACCTGGGTTCGATTAGTGTCTCAGATGACTGATGGAGTAGCAGGGAGGGTGCTCACTGATACACGCCCTAAAGGGGAGCCATGGTCCAAAGAGGTGAGTTACCTTTGGATGTAATCAATGAGCATAGGGGAGCAGAGCAATGCAGTCGGTAAGTCATAAAAGTCCCCCCAGATGGAAGCACAGATGAGCAGAGCCCCCAGGACACCCTCACGATCCATGACTGGCCCCAGCAAAAACACAGAGCATGTCCAGTGGGATGGGAGTAGCTGGCAGACCCAGTGTGGACACCTGGTACTAGAAGAGGGGTCAGTAACAATGAGGTCCAAGGGAACCAAAAAAAAAAAAAAAAGACAGCACTGAGTAGAGCAACTGATCTACAGATTACAAATTACTAGGTTGGAATGTACTGCAGATCGACTCTGCCTAAAAATGCCACTATGGCTGCAGCAAAGATTTTAACCAAAATGCAAAAGTCTTATTACTAGAGGTACAGGCCATGCAGCAAAGGTTTTAACCAAAATGCAAAAGTCTTATTAAAAGAGGTACAGATCATCCAGCTGCTCATCGCAAACTGACAGATGCTGCATTACCCTAAATGACACCAGCTACAAAGCAAATTATCTTGTCTTTGAATCTCAGCATCACTCTGGTTGATGGCAAAATACACTCTACACCAGTGTTGTTCCTGCATACCAAGCTTAAATCATACCTTTCTGCATGTCACTTTGGGTAGAGCGCTGAAGGCAGTTCACCCCCTACATGGGCCCTATCAAATCAGAATTGTACATGTCAGGACAGAGGGACCTAAGAGTCTTTGTTACATACAGAATCCTGGCTTGAGAAAGGCAGCTAACGTTCACCCTATTCTTATCCAACCGGATGAGGTTGTTGTCCATACTCCTGAAAATAGAGTTAACAACTACTAAATATTAATCTGGGTGGACAAACATCCCAGTGGCCTTATGGACTTGCAATCCACATTCTTGTTACTCTTAGAGGTATGTATACTGGCTGTGGGTGCACAGTGTGAATGTGGATGCACTGGTACGTGAACTAATGGCTGTGGATTCTTAGTCTTTAGCCTGGTAGGCTTAGGCAGCCTCTTCTTAACAACTTCAGTGTAAGGTGGTTTAGTGGAGGTGCTCTCTTTTGTGTATGTATGTGTGTTGTGCATACAAAACGTCTTAGGTGAGAAGACGGCCTCCAAGATCAGTAAACATTTACACCTCTCACATACTGAATCGTTGTGCAGTAGAAAAAAATATTTTTTAATAAGCACATGGCAGTTAGTAGCACCTGCCTATAGATGGGGCAAAAGCTGACAAGAGACCACTCTGAACGGGCAGTTCAGCTGAAGGGTATGAGAAAACAGGATAAATGAATAACTTACTCTTTTTGTATCATGCAGGGGGATAATGGACTATGCTGTAAAAAATTGAGATACGGATAAATAATAAAAGCTTAAGAGTTGTGACTCCTGCAATATGTATAAGTACCAAATAAAAAAGAAATGCAAAAGTGATAGAAATAAGTCAGAGCATTATGGTAATCAATATCACGTATCGAATTTAACTCGGACAACTTTACCCAGTAGGCCAGTGATGGCAAACCTATGACGCATGTCAAAGGTGACACACCACATCATTTTGGGTGACACACCAGCGTTCAATAAAACCCAAGTTACCAAAGAAACTGAACAAAAAATGTGACCCTGCACTAAAATTCAGCAACAAAAAGTCATTAACTGACGTTAATCTAATCAAATGCATCGTGTTCCATATTTCTTTTCAGTTCAGTTCAGAATTACTATTAAAAGTAGGGTAATTTTTGGTGCACTATTTTAAGCCCAATTATATCAGTGTGGATATCGTTTTCTCTAGTGTAAGTCACTTATTTTTCTTTTACTTTTATAATGCATAGTAGCACACATGATTGGACTGTTTTTTTTTTTTTTTTTTTTTTTTTACATAAATATGTAAAGAATTGTTTCTCTTTTGTTCAGGGGGGGGGCATGCCAGCAGAGTCAAGATAGACATTTTCCAAATTTTTGACACACTAAGCCCAAAAGGTTCGCCATCACTGCAGTAGACTAAATGTGGTCTGTACGTATAAAGATTAAAAAACTGAACAAGTACAGGAATCTGTCTAGTTCCAACCTCTCCATCACGAGTGTTGAGGAACAAAAAATAAAAAAATAGAGAAGCTAGTGGTCTTAAAACTTCGTTGATGAGCTCAGTCACAATAATTCTCAAAAATCATGAAACCTAGGTAGTGTTTCAAAGCAACAAGCCTTTATTCATCTTGTTGCTTTGAAACATTACCTAGGTTTCATGATTTTTGAGAATTATTGTGACTGAGCTTATCAGCGAGGTTTTAAGACCACCAGCTTCTCTATTTTTTTATTTTTTACTGTACCTAACAAGTTACAGCAATAAAATGAATCTAGTGGTAGTAACTGTCCAGGAATAGCAATAAAAAATTAAATAAGGGTAACTGTAAAGCAAAAAGTTTTCAATGCAGTATCAGAAAAGCAGTCAGCTAAGTACTAAAAGTGTACCACAAAGCTAATCCAGCACTCTCTGGTGCAGTAGTATATGGGGGGGGGGGTCAAAAGTCCAAATATAGGAATACATTTTAAATATTACTCTTATAAATTTAGAAAGTTGCTAGAATAACAGGTTTTGTGTTAGCATGTATTTTCTGAAAGCTATGAAGTCTGAAATTCAAATGTCTGTCATTATTTACTGATTTCAATCACTGATGATTTGACAGAAAACTACACATTTTATGAGGGACAAACCAAAACTACGAGGCAAAAATCTGGACATTCTTTGAAAATCTGGACAGTTGAGAGGTATGATCAGAATTATTTTTGTGTATTCTAAATAAAAAGCTTTTCAAGGCTTTTATTAAGAACTCATCCACATAAGAGGGATATGATTTGGTGAAAAATGCATCTTGACACGAACTGTGAAGTGCAGTGACATATAAAATACAACAGAACACGCTGAGTGCAAACTAGGAGTCATAGTCAAGTCCCCAAATGATGTGGACATCCTACAGAAGGGCCTCGCTGAGACAGATGCCTGGTGTCAGAGCCATGGCCTCAAGCTCAGTGCCAAAAAGTGTAGTGTCATCCCCTTTTGTAAAAACTCTGTACCCATGAACTACCACATAGGCAGCAATCTACTTAACACCAAATGTGTGATAAAAGACCTTGGGACCCAGGTGGACAGTAGTCTCTACTTTGATAGTCACATCTCCACAGTAGTCATGAAGTCCTTCTACATGGCACACCTCGTCATAAAAGGGTTCTCATCCAGGAAAAAAGAGGTCATTGTTCCCCTCTACTCGATACTCATTACACCCATTATAGAGTACAACGCCCCTTTTGGAATGTACCTCACAAGACATCTGCAGCAGCTGGAAAGGCCACAGAAGTACCTCACAAAGAGAATTACTGGCCTCAAACAAATGCCCTACACTGACCGCCTCAAAAAACTCCAGCTTTACTCTGTAGCATATCGCCTACTCCGAGGTGATCTCTGCCTAACATATAAAGCTACGTCAAACCCAGAGCTGTTGGACATGCTACACCTAAAGAACTCCCAATCCCTCCGAGCTACACGCTCTAGGGACCTAAACCTTGTCATCACAATAAACAGGACATGCTGGAGGGAAAGATTCCTGTACCAGAGACTTCCCATACGCTGGAACAGGCTATCTATCTATGTCAAGCAAAGTTCTTCATTAGCATTCTTCAAGAAAAATCTTGATGAGTGGATGAGAAATAGGAAATACACCCCGGGGATCACTTCTGTGTCTCTGCTCGACAGTGGCACAGGAAAATAACTTTCTTGGGTGGCGTAAGCCAGGGAACCTTGTTGGCTAGGCTTACGTAGGCCCTTGGGCCGATAGCCTAGTACCTACCTATGAACCTATGAGATAAAATCTGAAAAGAAGGGGAAAACACATAAGACATACAAAATTTAAAATCCTTTCTTTTGCGAAAAAAGGATACTGAACACAAAAGATTCACACTGCTGTCTACAACTTGACCTTTTTCTAGGCTGCAGGTTTCCAAATTTTAAAATCTGATAAATACATACAAAATGCCTCACAAACCTGGAATGAACTTCAGATTTTCCTGTGAAGTTATCAGACACTAACAATTCTGATCGCAGCTGAATAAAAAGTGCAGAAAAGGATTTACTTCGGTTCATAGGAAAATACTAGGCTATTGGCCCGGAGGCCCTTATAAGCCTAGCCAAGAATTTCACTCATGTTCCCCTCAAAGTCAGCACCTGTTTCCCCTGTCCAGCAGGAGCACAGGTGGGATCCCAGGAGTATATTTTCTGTTTCCCATCCAGTCATCCAGGGTCCTCTTAAAGAAGTACTCTGCTTGACATGGAGAGGGAGTCTATTTCACAGATGGAGGAGCCTTTTGGACACAAATTTATCCTGCCAACAAGTACTATTAATGTCACAGAGCAGGTTAAGGCCTTGCGTGTGGGTTGAGTGAATGGAGTTTGTCTTACAGATATGCAGCAACTCCATCAAGGTTGGGTCTGAAATGGCCTTGTATGCCAGGCACAGGTCACCTCTGAGCAGTCTGTATGAGACTGAGTAGAGGGACAGGGCTTTTAGCCTATCTGTATAGGACATGTGTTTGAGACCCTGGATTTTCCTGGTCAGGAACCTCTGTGGTCTCTCAAACTGCTGCATGTGCTTGGCAAGGTACATGCTTCTTCATGGAATTGAGGCAAATAAATATTACCAAATGTATAAAGATATTGCTGAGCCCCCCAAAAAAGTACATTTCATATATGTTCACAGGTTTATACTAGGATAATGACCCTGGGACTTTTTAAGTGTAGACATGCTTCCTGAATATATCTGACAAATTTTTTTTTTTGGTACCCAAGGTTATTTTAAGGAGTATATGTTAGCTTGGGTGATCTAGTATTCATTGGCTGCCTCTCTATTAGAGGCATAGGTCCCAGACCAGGGATACATTTTTAATTTCCCATCCATTGATCCAAGTAATGCTTGACTTGGGTTAGGGAAGCACTATGCTTCACATATATGGAAATCCTATTCAAGAGAAGGAGGTAGTCTGAGACACACATTTGTCCCTCCAACATGCCCTATTTATTCTGCAGGCATGGTCTATGTCCCTAAATTGGGTGATTTTGATGCTATTTGTTTTGCAAATATGAAGCAGGTCCATAAGAGCAGGATCAGAGGATGCTATGAATGCCAAGCAAAGATCACGGACGAGTTGCTAACACCCTGTACTATTTTTCTGAGGAACCTTTGCAGGCATTCCACTTCTTGTTTATGTCTAGGCAGGTACATACACCAAAGGGGGCATTATACTTGATGACTGGTCTGATGAGGGTGGAGTGCAGTGGAACATTAGACCTAGATGCCATACTCTTGCTTATAAGTTGCACAACACAAAACAATTTCCTTACTACCATAGACACATGATGGTTGAAGGCCAAGTTACTGTCTACACGAGTTTCCAAGTCCCTTACTACTGGGTCTTCTGTAAAGGACATATTACCAATATGGTAGTTTCCAAGGGTGACCATTTTCCCAAAGAGCCCTATTATGCATTTCTTGGTATACAGTTTTAGACTGTGGCTTTGACAACATTTACTACTCTGTTTTAGGCCTTCTTGGAGGGTATTTTTGTGTCTTTGGGGGGATTCTACAACTGCCCCCAATATGCAGTCATTTGCAAACTTGGTTAGCCAGAGGCCTTTGATGCTGGCCTTGAATTCTTTGAAGTAGATGCCAAAAAGGAGCAGACCTTGCACAGAGCTCTGAGGGCCTCTGGTAATGACCAATCTCTTTGCGGAGATGGATTCCCCTAACCTAACTTCTTGGGTTTTATCAGTAAGCCAGTTGGTTATCCAGTGGGTGATATACAGTTTTATACCCAGTTTCATGAGTTTGTCTATAATGCCCAAATGGAGTATTGTGTCAACTGCCTTGGCAGGACCAACATAGGCAGCATGCACCGTTTTGCCCTCATCCATTGCTTTGCTTTGCTGACCTTATTAAAGACGTCCACCAAGATAAAGAGGCATGACCTGCCCTTGACAAAAACAGACCGAGTTGGATCCAGTGTCTGAAGGTCGAGTTGGATCCAGTGTCTGAAGGTTTCCTATGTTGCTGTTTAGCGTTTCTTTAAGAATTCTTTCCATAGCCTTGCAAATAACAGATCAGTCAGACTTACAGGTCTGTAGCTACCAAGGTGTGTAGATGGCCAGCCCTGGATGACTCCATTCACTTGACATGAAGCTTGTCTGGATGCTACAGTTAAATAATGATTCTAGTAACCTGACATCTTAGGATATTCTTGGGGTCCACTAATGCTGGGTTTTTGGCGTTTAAGAATGCACTGAGGACCTGTTGTTCCCTAGTGATAATTATGGGAATTGTATTAGAGGGTATTTCCTGAAGAGTGTCTTGGGGGGGGGGGGGGGTAATATTGCAGTTAAATTTGTCGGCCAGTATATTAGGTTGTATCTTCTGGTTCAATATTGAATTATTTTAGCGCATTGTTGTGTACTGCCTTTGAGGTTGTGGACATAGCTGAAGAAAGCTCTAAGATTGTCCTTGGCCTGGGAGGTTATTTTTCCACAACATTTTGGTTTGGTTTGGTTGACATGAGTAAACCTCTGAGTTCTCCTTAGATTAATGAGGGAGTTTTTATCTTACTGGGCATTGTACTTTCTACTTTTTGCCAAGATTTTCTTTCTTCTTTTGTGCAACCTATTCTTACTGATGTTGGGATTCCACCAGGGTAGCTTATTTTTTCTGAGACTGTCCTGTGGTTACTTTGGCTAGGTATAGCTTTCTCTATGCAGCTATTTATATTTATATGATAATATAGGGCTTCTGTGATCAATTCTGCAGTCACAAGCAGAGGATGTAAGCCCACCTGCAGCATGTGTGTGGTAGCATGCATGTATTACATGACACAGGGTGTTCTAGCAATGATGCGGGTGCCAATGTCAGTCACCAGGGTGTTGATATTAGGGCTACATCAAGAACTCATTTCATGGCTGCCTGTAAAACTGCTGCACCAATAAATTGCCATCACTTGGTGAGTGAAAACAAATCAGTAGTGGAAGCTTGACCATTGCCAAAAATGGAGGCAAAAATATATACAAAAAAAAGAATGACAAACAGTACATTTGTGCACGGATTTTAGTTAAGTGCCTGTGACACAGTATACTAACACAATAATCCTGTGGTGCAGATTTAGCTCTATGTGCATTTTGTTGCACATTAGTGGTGCATCACAGGTGCTTCATTACCAAGTAACAGGCACACACTCCTAATGCAATTCTGCATGCACTGCACATGAACAAAGATCACAGCACAGGAAACAGTGGTTTGCAACAGCCCCTGCAGACGGGAAGCTTGGTTAACTACATGCAGGCATAAACCTAGTTCATAAGCAGGTTCTCAATGACAAATGAATACCAATATTAGTAAAAAATCTACGACAGCCTTTCCATTAGGTAGAAAGGAAACATTTATTTTCTTTAAGAAATGAGAAAACAGAAACTAGAAATATTACTTATTCAATTTTTTCGCTGCAGTTATTCACCATATGTAAAGCTATGATACTTCCATCATGTTTATAAAATTTATCGATAAATGTCATGAATTTTTTCTTTGTGGTACTGTTTACTATTTAAAACATGCACCTATTACCACCTTAAGAAATAAACCCCCCAAGCAAGCAATCTACAGAAATAATCTCAAGAATAATTACAAAAATAAGAAGCAGCTGATCAGTCACTATCCTTATTTATTTTGAGTGAGCCTCTTAAAGAGAAATGATAACAAAGACTAAAAGGAAATGGCCTATGACCCCAACTCACAGCTACTAATAAGACATCTGTTAAAGAAAAACATCTCTGGCAAAACAACTCATTTTTGTCTAATGGGATGTCATGTTGCATGGCTAGTACAGAAATATACATTGTAACAAGCAGGAAGCTTTTCCAACACCATCCTAAACCTGCATCCATTGGTGAGATCTTCACCAAAGAAAGGCCTTTTTTTTCTTTTGTTTTTTTTTGCTAACTCCTGGAGTCACGGCCATGGCAGAGAAACTGCAAGACCCAGTTTAATGTAAACTATGTGTTTGCACACCACTGAAACGTAAAACACCACAATCGATTAAAAAAAAAAATTGTAAAAATATGTTGGCTGCTAAGGTTTCAATGAGTGGATTTTCAGCTAAATGTAAGGTTTTGGTTACACTGCTAAAATTGACATGTACTTGTGTTGATCTTTCGTTTCAAGTATTTTTTTATCCAAAAAGTCCAGAGGTTGCTGTCCACATTTGTAACTTTCTGCAAAATACAGCAGACATGTCTATCCTACAATATTTAAACTACATAATGCAATAATATTTCAGCGCATCAGGCATTATGCAATACTAAGGAAGAAACAATGGCTCACGTGTTTACCAAAGAGCTGTACTGTGTAAAAAAAAAAAAAAAAAAAACGGCAAAATGTTCTATGTAGGAAGACCACCACATACACAAATGTTAAACTCAACAACATAGCACTCTAAAAAAGGACAGCTATCTTGTCTGGATTTCAGGAAAGCCATGTACTCAGGCACACCAAGATGCCCAGTTGAAGTAGAACAATGCAGTCTGACGCTGATTAACAACACAGTAGGAGCTGTGTGACATGAAAGTATATGAGTAAATAATGCTCTAGCAAAAAGAGAAAGGATCATTCAATAACTGGGATGGCACTGTGCTCGGTCACGTGACCTCACAAGCTCAGCTGTGTGCTTGCAACGATTCACATTCACACTGGAAATCATCCACCATGAGTACAGCTAAGAGCCCAGATAATAAAGAGTCCTTACTATTTTTATATTATAAATGTGGAGGAAATGGGTGGCTAGGGCAGACAAAAAGGGGAAAAGCAAGAAGAGGGACAGACAGACAGAAGGATGAGGTGAAAATGAAGCGTGGCATGCAGGTGGGGCATCATTGGTATTTTTTTGTGGGACAACAACCCATGTTATACTTTCAAGAAGGGTAATGGGGGATGATATGGGCAGGAAAGACTATGCTGGGTTGGCAGCAAAGGCAGACAAACAAAAGAAAAAGACAAAGAGATGGGATATTCTGACACAAATGGGGAAGGGTTCACAAAGGAGATACACAGACAGATATGGAGGACAATTAATTAATGATGGTGAGGACTGGACTACAAACTGCGGAAGGAAATGAGACAGAAGGAAAGGGAACACCAGGATAACATGGACAGACAGCTCACTACCACATTACACAGTACAGCACCCAGCCTGAGGTCAGTCACCTCCATAGGCATCCTTGTGGCTGGACCCAGCCTCTGTAGACCTAGTGGTCAAGGCCAGGCAACTGTGCAACTCTTCATGTCACTCAAGGATATGATCTAGGCTGCCAGTGTGGGTTTCTAGCCATCAGTACCACGGCCATCACCAGGCTTTCCACCTCTTGCTTGGTGACATAGTGGGACATCCTGAGTGATGCCAACCAATGGGGAGTCTACACCCCTCATTGGAGAGACACCAAAAGAGGGCACCAGGGAGATAGTACAGTTGTGTACACTTCCCATAAATGTAGATGTTTGAGTGTATTCACTTTTGCAGTCATCACATTTGGGTTATCCCTGCCAAGGTAGCCATCGGCCGGCCCGAATATCAGAGACTTAGTATTTCTGCGTCAGTTGCTGTTGCTTGAGGTCTGATGTTAATTTGTCAGTGGTATAAAGTAAGGCAGCCGACGCCATTACATCAGTTTTTTTTTGCCCTAACCTGTCAGCAGCCCACAAAGTAGGAGGCCAGGTTCTGGTGGAAGAACTCCACTAGTGGAAAATAAATACCACTATGTCCCTTGTAAGGAAAGGAGAACAACAAGGAAGAATGGTAACAAAAGGAGAAGGAGAAAAAAGGAGGATGGAGGGAGGGAATCCAGGACTGCAACAGTGAATACACTCGAAAATCTACATTTATGGTATGTGTACACAACTGTACTATGCTCATCGTGTTTCACTGCTGCAGTCATCACATTAAGGTAGATTCCCAAAGCTGAGGAAATGGGTGGAGGCAGTCAAGGAAGCTAGAGGCTAGCTAGGATGCTCTGCAAGACTGAAGAGGCAAACACTGCCCTGGATTTTGAGAAGAGGGGTAGGTGGTAATGCTTGGTGAAAGTGTGAACAGATGTCCAGGTGGCAGCCTCCACGATGTCCCTGGTGTGGAATCCTCTGAGGAAAACTGCAGAGGTGGAGGCTGCTCTGGTGGAGTGTGTCCTGACACCTTTGGGGGGAGGCTTACCGTGCTGCTTGTAGCAGAAATGGATGCAGTGTGCTATCCATTTGGAAATGATTTGCTTGGAGATGGCTTTGCCTTCTGCCCCTGTAGCAATGCTAACTACCAATTGATCAGACTTTCTGAAGGATTTAATCGTGTCCAAATAGAACCTGACCTGTCTGTGCACATCTAGAGAGTGAAGAATCCTTTCCCCCCTGTTCTGGGGATTAGGAAAGAAGGTGAGCAAACTAATGGATTGGTTGAGAGCCACACTGGACACCACCTTGGGCATGAAGGATGGGTTAGTTCTGAGGGATACCCAGTCTGCATGGAAGATGATGAAGGATTCCACAGCCATGAGTGCCTGCAGCTCAGAGACTCTTCTGGCTGAAGTGATGGCCAGAAGGAAGGCTGTCTTTCAGGAGAGAAATTTTAGCTCTGCAGAAGAAGCTGGTTCGAAAGGAGGCAGGGTGAGCTTTTCCAAGACAAAGTTAAGGTCCCAAACCGGTGTCGGTGCTCTTCTGGGGGACCTCAAGTTGCTAGCCACTCTGAGGAACTGTTTTATCAAAGGGTGTGAGAAAAGGGGCTGCTCAGTGGGAAAATGAGCAGAAATAGCAGAGGCATGAATTTTTATAGAGGAGAAACGAAAACTCAGCTAGCGGCCGACCGGCACTCGTGTGAACTACTTCTGCTTCAGGCTCCATGGCAAGAAAGACTGATGTAATGGTGTCGGCTGCCTTACTTTATACCACTGATGACCTGACATCAGACCTCAAGCGACAGCAACAGATGCAGAAATACTAAGTCTATGGTATTCAGGCCGGCCGAGGGCTACCCTGGCAGGGATAACCCAAATGTGATGACTGCAACAGTGAAACACGAATAACATCTTCAGGTCACCCCAGCTGGATGGTCTGTATCACCCTGCAAAAAGGTGGGCCTGGAGACTGCTGGGGACACAGCAGGTAATAGCAAGGCAAGTGGATGGTGTGGTGGCTGCTGCCACACCACATACACTGCCCTGGAGGACACTGCATACAATATGAATATAAACAGAAAGAAATAAAGAAAAAAAAAGACAAAGAGAAAAACAAAAGTAATTATCAGTAAAGTGTGCTACACTAGGTAAAAGTACAGGACCTGAATGAGTAAAATAATATTAAGAATGCAATGACAAACCAAAACAATATAAAGTTCGATGCAAATGCACCTCAGATGTATGTGTACCACTATGGGTAAGACAACATGCCATCTAACTAGCCTCTCGTGGCTAGGACACTGGCACAGTCCATGAATGATGAACAGTATGACTGCAAGGGACAGTGAAGCTGGGTTATCAGCCCCATGAATATGCGCTGCTCAGCCTACAGAAGATCGGCAGATGAGGCTGTGTAAGAGCAGGGAATGGCAAGCTGACTAAGGGCATTGTACTGAAGCCTAAGAGTGATCAGCTATGGACATGGCACTGAATGCTACCAAACATTGAGGTCCAAAACAGATGATGACACCTGTGGTGGTGGCACTGTCAGCCCATTTTACATTACCATAATATATGCAGAATGCCCCTACGGATCATGAAATGAATGCTATGCCTGCAACTTCAAAGTAGTAACAGACTTGCCCATGCATTCACACACTGATTTTCAGTTTTCCGTGCACATTCACAGGCAAACAAGGCTCACTGCACAGACTAAGGCTGGTATGTGTTGCACTGAATGTGCTATTCACAAACATTTACTCTAATTTACCTCATTATAATAGCTGGTATACTACATGCCCCCAAACTGATCAATATAACCAGCCACTGCCATTATAATGTTCAACGTGCTATCTGATTTTCTCTGGAATGGAGAATCAATCCCAAAGGAAACAATTACTTTGGTCTAAATACCAAAGAACTGTTCTACATTTGCTGTGGCAAGGGTACACAGATGATAGGGGAGGTGAGAAGAATTACCTGTATGACGTCCTTCTTGATGGGGGCTTGCTCCACAGCAGCCTGCTGACAGGTGGTTGGGCAACACACAGAGGTCTGAAATGAGGAATCAGAGAAGACAAAAAAAGTGCAAGCACCAGTAGCATATCAGATATACGATGGAGGGTTTATATGAGGTGGACTATCGTCCCCTTTTAGGCATCTCAGACAGAAAGGGATGCATTGTGATACACAAACTCTGCATATGTGGTTTAAATTTGGTACACAGTGGATGAGGTTGAGTAGGCAAAGCACACTAGACACCCAATACAGGGCATTGGTGAATCTGTTGGACATACACTTCAGTGCCTTGATGGCATAGATAAGTGTAGACTGATGACAGAGTGGATGTCATAACATAGTCCATCTCATGCTGCCCTACAGGACCACTATGGGGAAGTGTCCAGTGATACTAGGTAATGACAGTCAGGCAGCTTATAGTGGGCATGGCTGTCACATGGTTATATGATGGTGCTGCACATATTTTGTGCATGACTAATGACCATAGGTGTATGTCCATATTTACACGTAGATGTACTGTACTTAAAGAATGAAAGTGCCCACAGAAGTTTTCCCAAGCAGAGATTACTATGCTACTGCAGGCTCTCCATGAACACAGACAGCAGATATTAGGCATAGACGAGACTGAATGGACCTTCCAGAAAAGTGCCTGGTGCGAACTGGTTGTGGATGGTAATTCAGTGACCACAAAAGGGCATCCTTCTAGGTCCATCCGAGGATCACAAATATGATCTAGCATGCCCCTGCAAAGTCTCATGTCAGTGCATGGCAGAAGATTGTCACAGGTGGTGGGGTCCACTTCCGCAGATCACAGTGGCTGCCACAAAGGGGTTTTAGGAGTCCCTATCTGTGGAGAGTGAAAGGGCTCTAATGCCTGGAAGAGGGCTGGATGTGGGAGCTGAACTGGACCATTCCATGTCTCTGTTGGGAAGGCACCATGTTGGTATTTACTTCTGTCAGTAATACATTGCGGAGTAAAACTAGTGCCAGGAGCTTAAGGATGCTTAACACTGCCATATCTCCTCTATAAGCACATCTAGGACACAGACACAAAGGCATATCACACAAGGTATGTCAGTTTACATTCTATGCACAACTGTTATTTGAACTCTTGTTGCAGCACTACGGAGTGGGATTGTCTCATATTAGCAGTGTTATATATGGATGTTTACCCATCTGCTTTCACAGGTGCTAAGGTAATGGGGTCCTCCACTAGAGACCAGGGCATGCCTTATGTCAACTGCTATACTGGACATTGATGATGATGATGGTGGCCTAACACAAAAATGAATACAATCTAAATGCACAGTGCTACTGTTGGCAATGGTGACTGGCAGGAACAATACCACCCACATGTACTAACACAATTGTGTCCACCCCACCACTCTACAGCCTGTGGAAGAGGTCATTACTTGCAAACCTCCAGAGGGAGTATTCTTGTTTCATGCCCATGTCCCAGCATTAAGAAGTGCCAGCAACCCACTGCAGGGGGACAGGGGTTGTAAGCAGTGGGCCAGTGACCATTCAGGACGTGGCTCCTCCGCATTGCTCATACTGGGTGTTACAATGGGCATAACTTAACAGATGTACAAAGCAGTCATCCAGGCGCAGGTGGATGCCACCACCATGATGGCAGAAATAATAGCTGTACTATGTAGCCTGAGTGAATACGTATGTGAAGGCTTCACCCAATGATTAGAATGGTGGACAGCACATGGGAGGCTCTATGGCCTCCATCAGACTGTCTGTGCACTCCAGGGCCTACACTATTCCTACGGATGTCACTCATCTGCCTCCAATAAGGAAATATCCCACAGGGCCTGTAGGCCAGAGAGTCCTATATTGCTTTCTCCTCCACAACACCAACCAATGGTCAGGTGCAGCATGTTGTGGCCATCTGTGCAGATATAACTCGCATGGCAGTGAGGCACATGGCACAACCAGGCATTTATGATTTTCAGTTTGTCTTCATCCTTGTCAGCTGTTGGTGGTGTCCATGTTATCATTCCTTGCAGAGGACACACCCAAGGCCTGGAGCATTCACTGTCTGTGTCTTTCCTACCTGGGATCTGACAACACCTACTACAGACACATATACACACATTGCGATCACATCTGCAGGTGCTGTGTCCCTTCTCTGCCAATGGCTCCAGTTTGTCTAGTCCTCTAAAAGCAATACCCTGTTGTACCTGTCTAGGCTCTACTACCTTGTGCAGTACTGCACAGACTGCAAATATCTGGCTACAGGTGCAGCACACCACTGGAGGAATCTAGTCTGTTCAAGTGGGCCTTCATCAATCAAAAACACACTCAGTGTTGCAGGTCTGTGATGGTGCAGTGTTGTACTGCATCTCTGTAAAGCTCTGCGGGTTTCACATCACTGTCATGAGCCATGACTCCAGGGCATATACAGAATCACCAATATGATGCCACTGTGGGATATCACCCCACACAACTCATTGCTATAAGTTGAATGTGTACCAGATATGGAAATCAAGGGAACAGCCTAGATGGTGCACAAAATCATTGTATTAATATCCTGTGCTTTGCATACCACCTGACAACTGATGTAGTGGAAATCATTAACAGTGTCCATATGGTCCAGGTGGGGCCTTGTTGGTGATGGGGATGCAATTAATGGCCACTAGAACTTTAGTAAAATGGACTATTTTGTAGGACACACACACAGTGCTGTGGCTCTCTGTGAGAGCCACATTTACTCTTCTACATGCTGCATCATGACAAAGAACTGATGTAGTGTTACTGATGTGGATGCTTGTGATACACCAACAGTGCCCCCTGATGGCAGCTGGAATGCCTCTGTAACAAGAATAGTCAGTGCTACAGTATTTCATGTGAGGACAGCACATGTCTACAAGCTGCCATATGGTTGTCCCTTTTTACACGATGGTCTTCCAGTCACGGAAGTGATGGTATGCTAGGTCTGGTCAGATCTTTCTGTAATGTGGGAGGTGACAACATGCACGGTCATGAACACTGGCTGCATGAACAGACTCTTACTGTTTGGCTAATACAGCTGCTACTCCTAGTGTAGTCTGTCTTTGTTCACAAAGAACTCACAGTGTACGAACTCATTGGCAGCCCCAGCTCATTTTACAGTTTTTATATATTTCTGACTCACTCCACCATATTGTTTACCCTCATTTGCATTTATAATTGGTCTCACTACCATAATGGTACTCACTTCCATACCATCGTCAGTATATGGTGCTGGCTATGCAACTTTGTCAGGTTGTACAACAGTGCTACCCATGTCTCTGAATTGGCCCCGTCCTTTGCATTGCTACTCGTCATGCAATTGTCCCTAATAAATTGAACTAATCACTTCTGAATTCTGGCCCTTATCTTTAGGCAAATCGGCATTATATCTCAAAGAGGCTCAGCAGTTACCCTCAATCAAAGAAGACTCATGTGTGTGTTGGGGGGGGGGGCAAAATGGAAAAAATGAAGTATCCCCAACTACCAATGTCTTTTCAACCGCTGTCTACGATTTGTCACTGCTGCAGCAGAATGCGTTTCTGAATGCAAATAAGGTCTGCAAAGGCATCTTTAAATACATGCACACTGAGGGGATACTTTAATTTAAATTTACTTAATGTTTTCTCTAAGGACATGTAGGGCCTTTAGCTATGAAAACAGACCGTGTGGTTTTCCACATGTTCAGTTTCATAGGCCATCATCAGAAGGTCAGCAGAGTAACCATGTGAACAGAACCTGTCATTTTGATAACTTCTAGCAACTTAAATATTTTGAGAAATTGTATCACCACTACATAGTACTCAGCTATAAAAGTAAATCTAACTGTAATCCATAAATATAATGCATTAAACAAACTATTATTGGAGGAGTTCTTTTAAAATATAGGCAGATACAGTTCTCACATTCTCCTCACCCAACTCTATTTGGCATGTTCAAATTTCACTTGAGGGTGATCATACTAGCTGATAACTGAAGAAATGGATCAATAGACATAAAAATACCCTCTGCTTAATTAAAGCCATATTATTAAGAACTGCCCAATGATAAAACCTGATAGAACTTTGGACTTGTACATACCCATTTAAGGAATCGTATAAACTCAGTGTTGCAGATAATGCATGCTGCCCAGCAGAACCAGGCAGAAATAAAGACTACAGACAACTTCCAGAAACACAAGCTAAGTAAAAAGTAGCTGTGTTAGCAAACAAGTCTCAGGCTAGGAAAACAATGCATGGACAGGGAGCTGTCTCCTTTCCCTAAGAGGCATGCAGCATTACCGGAACATGTTAAATTACCCAACAGATAAGAGAAAGTACACTTTTGTACCTACCATAAATGTAGATGTTCGAGTGTAAACACTGCTGCAGTCATTACACTTGGGTTATCCTGCCATCAGGTGGTCCCGCAGTCGGCCAGAGTTCCAAAGTCTTGGTCCAGCGTTGGTTGCTGTCGCCTCTTCCCTGACATCAGTGCGACAGGAGTATATAAGATGCAGCCGATGCCATTTTTCTTCGGTTTTTCTTGCCCCAGATGTCAGGTGCCCCCAAATAGGTAGGCAATACAAATTGCTAGTAAAAAATACAAAAGAAAAGCAAACAACCATTTTTAGTTATCAGCAAATACTCCCCATAAGTAATAAAGGGTATATGCCCTAGGTAAGTACCAGAAAGTAAGAGGGGAAGGAGGGAGGGTAACCTGGACTGCAGCAGTGTTTACACTTGAACATCTACATTTATGGTAGGTACAAAACTGTACTGTGTTCATCGTGTTACACTGTTGCAGTCATTACACTTGGGTGGAATCCCACAGCTGAGGTAGGGAGGCTGGATCTACAAGGCATTAGGGGTGGCTATAAGGCCCTGCAGTACAGCAGTGGTGAAGCCAGCTCTGGATTTGGAGTATAAAGGCAAATGGTAATGTTTGGTGAAGGTATGCACAGAACTCCATGTTGCTGCTTCCAAAATATCCTTGGTAGGTATTCCTCTGAGGTAGGCAGTTGAAGTGGCTGTTGCCCTGGTGGAGTGAGATCTACTGCTGCTAGGTACAGGTTTCCCATGGTGGGTATAGCAGAAACGTATACAGTGTCCTATCCATTTTGAAATAGTCTGCTTTGAAATGTCTTTTCCCTGTGCTCCTGCAGCGTATGCTACCAATAATTGCTCAGATTTTCTGAAAGCTTTGGTTTTGTCCAAGTAGAAGCGTAACTGTCTGTGAATGTCCAAAGAATGTAGTAGTCTCTCCCCTTTGTTCTGTGGTTTTGGATAAAAAGTTGGCAAGTGACTAGTTTGCTTTAGAGCCACACTTGATACCACCTTTGGCATAAATGTAGGGTTGGTTCTTAAAGACACCCTGTCCTGGTGGAAGATGAGGAAAGGATCCACTGCCATTAGTGCCTGTAATTCTGAAACTCTTTGTGCTGATGTTATTGCCAGTAGCAGAGCAGTTTTCCAAGAGATGTATTTTAATTCTGCTGTGTTAGCTGGCTCAAAAGGAAGTAAAGTTAATTTTTCCAAAACGAAATTTAGGTCCCAAGTAGGTGTTGGTGCTCTACGGGGCGGTCTTATGTTTTTAGCCCCTCTGAGGTATTGTTTGAGCAAAGGATTAGAAAAAATTGGTGGATCCGTGTTGTAATGAGCAGGGATAGCTGAGGCGTGGATCTTGACGGATGAAAAAGAGAGGCCCTTGTCCAGCATCTCAGTTAAGTATTGAAGTATCTGAGGAATGTTTGGGACTAGAGGGTCAAGGCTGTGAGCCTGGTTCCAGGCACAGAATCTCTTCCATTTATCCGAATAGGCTTTCCTGGTGCTAGGCCTTCTGGCCTCCAGAATGACATCCATAACAGCTTTGGAGAGAGGCATTGCTTGCTTGACTAAAGAATTTTCCATGCAGCTAGATTTAAGGTCTTTAGCTGGATGTGAAGTAACTGATTGTTGTGCTGAGTCAGTAACTGTGGAATTTGTGGTAAAATCCAGGGTGGTTCTTGTGTCAAGTTCTTTAAGATTGGGTACCAGTGCTGGCGTGGCCAGTCTGGTGCAATCAATATCATTTTTGGCTCTTCCTGCCTGGCTTTTATGAGTACCTTTGGAAGGAGAGGTAAAGAGGGGAACGCGTACACTTGTAGTTTTTTCCAGCTGAATGAGAGGGCATCCACTTTCCATGCTTGTGGATGGTAGCTCCTTGTGTAGAATTTCTGTAATTGGCAGTTCTTTGGGGTAGCAAACAGATCTATGTCTGGGCTCCACCATTTTTGTGTTATCATTCTGAATATTTGTGGGTTCAGTTCCCATTCGTGTGGGTCCATAATGTTTCTGCTTTGGTCGTCTGCCAGTGTGTTTTTCTGTCCTGGCAGGAATTGTGCTTGCAGATGAACTTGGTAGTTTAGAGCTGTGTTCCACAAGATCATGGCTTGTCTGCAGAGGGGGTAGGAGTGTGTGCCCCCTTGCTTGTTTATGTACCACATAACTGTGTTGTTGTCTGTCTTTAATAGTAATTGTCCTGGATGCAGTAGGTCCTTGAAAGCTATAATAGCATTTTGTACAGCTAGCATCTCTTTTTGATTGATGTGGAGATGTCTTTGCTCTGTGGGCCACTCGCCCTGGATACATTTTCGTGGCATGTGTGCTCCCCAGGCATAATCCGATGCATCTGTTGTCAGTGTTTGCCTGGCTGTGGGTTGAGTGAAAGGCTGTCCCTTGTTGAGGTGACAAGCTTATGCCCACCATCGAAACTCCTGTTGTAGGCAAGGAATTAGTGGTATAACTGTTTCCAAACTTTGACAGTGTTGAGACCATACACTCTTTAGGTACCATTGTAGTTTCCTCATATGCAGTCTGGCATATGGAATTAGTAGTATGCAAGATGCCATGTAGCCCAAGGCCTGCAGAATTTTTCTTGCAGGGAGTTGGGTCTTTGTTGCCATTAATTGAAAATATTGAGTCAGTTGTCCTTGCTTGTCTGGCATGAGATAAGCCATCTAGGCCGTTGTGTTCAAGCTGGCACCCAGGAATATTATCTGGGCCGTTGTGTTCAAGCTGGCACCCAGGAATATTATCTGTTGTGAGGGCACTAGTTTTGATTTATTTTCGTTTACTGTGTACCCCAGGCAACTTAATAACTTTTTTACGTATGCCAGATGCTTTAGTAGAATGTCCGACTTGCTCTCTGCTTGAATCAGGCAGTCAGCCAGGTATGGAATTCCTTTTTGCCTGCAAAATGCAATTACTAGTGCCAGGCACTTTGTGAAGACCCTGGGCACAGTAGATAAGCCAAAGGGCAGTGCAGAGAATTGATAGTGCATTGAACCAGCTAGAAATCTGAGATATCTTCTGCAATTTTGTCTGACAGGGACATGCAGGTATGCCTCTTTGAGGTCCAAAGTCATGAGCCAAGCTTTCTTGCCCAGCATGGGAAGAAGCTGCTGTACTGTCAACATTTTGAATTTTGGAACATCCAGGTAAGTGTTTAGTGTAGAAAGGTCCAGAATGGGTCTCCAGGCTTTGTCCTTTCTGGGAACCAGAAAGAGTCTTGAGTAAAATCCTTGTCCTTGTTCCTGTGGTGGTACCTTTTGAATAGCCCTCATGTCCATGAGTGCTGTAATTTGTTTTTGAGCCTCTGCCCATTGATTTGGTGGCAGATTTGGCATTCCTTTTAGCCTTGGAAAGGTGTGGAAATGGAACCTGTAACCTTGAGATACAATGTTGAGAACTCATTTGTCTTTGGTGATGCAACGCCAGTTGTGATTGAAAAGTGCCAGTTTTCCTCCTAAGGGGGCTGCCAAGAGAGAGCTGTTTGGCAGCTGTAGTGGAAAGTCATTGAGGCTGTTTTTTATAAGGTTGAGGCCTGTCTTCCCCTTCTTTTTAGCCTGGTGTGCCCCATTGTCGAGGCCTGTAAGGGCCTTGCGTCTGACCTCTACCTCTTGGACGTCTGTATCTGCCCCTTTGAGGTATATCTGTGACTGGAAAGGACCAATTATTTGTTGGCCAATTTCTGCTAAAACGAGGAGGCTGAACCTGTAAGAAATCTTTCACCGTTTGCATAGATTTTGCCTTATCCTCCATCTTCTTTAATACCTCCTCTGCCTTAACTCCAAACAGCACATCCCGCTGCAAAGGTGCATCCAATAGTTTGACCTTAACATGATCTGGTAATGTATGTTCTTTTAACCAAGCATGCCTTCTAATGACAGAGCCTGTAACTGCTGCTCTACAGGAGGCCTCTAAGGAATCAAACCCACATTGCAAAGTATGTTTTCCTACTTGTTCAGCTGCATGCAATAAATCCTGCATTTCTTTTAAGTTAGGAGGATCTGAATCTGGAAGCATCTTTTGTTTCAACTGAGACATCAAAAATTGCTGATATTTTAGCATGTGAAACTGGCAATTCAAGGCCATCATTGCTAAAGTGGCTGACGTATATACCTTCTTTCCCCATCTGTCTAATGCTCTGGAATCTCTGTCAGAGGGAACTGGGTTTTTTGCTGATGAGGCCTTAATCCCTTTGGGTCCCTGAGAAATAGTTTCAAGGTCAGCAACAGGGCTTTTGTACAGAAATTTGTGAGAGTCAGGGACTCTAATATCTATCAGGTTTAACTGGGGCTGGGGGTAAGGAGTCAGGGTTCAAACTGGATTCAGTGTACACATCATCCACAATGTCTAAAACTGGTGGGATAGCAAGGGGTCTGTGTTGGGG
Source organism: Protopterus annectens (assembly GCF_019279795.1). Lineage (NCBI taxonomy): Eukaryota > Metazoa > Chordata > Ceratodontiformes > Protopteridae > Protopterus > Protopterus annectens. The sequence continues at coordinate 1,587,093,317 of NC_056735.1, forward strand.
CAATAAAAGGAAGTCTCTGAGTCTTTTCTTGGATTCTGAGTAATCCTGGCCTTCCCAATGGAAATGCTCTCTCATGGTATGTCAGGTCTCCCCAAAGGAGTAATCCTCAGGCAGAGAGGCTGATGGAATTGATTCCTCAGCATCAGAATCCTCATAAGGGGATAAAGAATATCCTAGGTCCGAGGAAGAGTCAGAGGAAATGGACACCTGGTCAAAAGATTCATAGTCTGCATCCTGCCTAGGCCTTTTATCAGGAGGGGGATGGGACCCCCTGATCAGGGTGATTAGGAACTCGGCCATTTTTAACATTTGTTTCTTAGGCATGGAAGCCTGTCCTGGAGAGAGTTGTGTCCGTTTCTTAGCCTTTAAGAGGGCTTAGACTTAACAGAGGGTTTAATAGTTAACTGGGTAGGTCTGAAAACACCCTCTGTAGCTGTGAATTGCTCAGCTACTTCAGTTTCCTGTGTAGGTTTAGGATCAGTAAACTGAAGGCCTAGTGCATCCGAAGGCCCAGCCAGCTCCAGGTGGGAGTCAGAGGCAGTCTGTGGTTCTGTGGAAGCGGTTGTCAGGGGCTGCGTAGGCGCCTCGCTGAAAACCGGAGAACCGGCGATTGACCTAGTAGAGGCCTCGTCGTCCATTTTGGATCTCGGATGCCTGTCCTTGTCCTTGTGCTTTTTATGCATTGCGGTCATCGGAATTTCCAATGGCATGGTGTAATTGAATTTTCTACGAAAATAATGTCGAGCAAAATCAAACCGACGTTTAATAGTGCGTTTGTTAAACCTAGCACAAAACCGACAACCAGTGACGTCGTGATCAAGGCCTAGGCATGGAATACAATAGGAGTGGAAATCCTTATGAGGTAATTGCTTCCCACAAGAAATACAGTTACTAACTTTTACTGACATCGGTCTGAGGCAAGAAAAAGTTTCCCCAATGGGGTACTTAGCTTTTTTAGAAGACTTCGGTTCTGGATTCGGAATGAAAATCTCAGGAGTCGGCCAACCGGCACTTGCGAACTGCTTCTGCTTTGGGCACCGCGCGGCAAGAAAGACTGAAGAAAATGACGTCGGCTGCATCTTATATACACCTGTCGCACTGACATCGGGGAGGAGGCGACAGCAACCGATGCCGGACCAAGACTTTGGAACTCTGGCCGACTGTGGGACCGCCTGACGGCAGGATAACCCAAGTGTAATGACTGCAGAAGTGTAACACAATGAACATCTGGAATGAAGATGAAACAAAGTAAAATGCGACTTCCTGTATGGAAGACTTTGTTAAATAAACAAGATATACCAAAAGCATGCGCTACTGATAAACACGGCAACAGATTTCAGCTCTGCTGCCCATCTTTGCTTGAAAATGGCACAGATTTATTTTTTATTTACAAGATATATACCTAATGAAAAAGGGCAGATACACACAGGAATAAAATATAATGTTCTGAATAACAATGCATTTTAACTGATAACCATGGATTACAGTGAGTGAAAACATAACACTGCAGATCCAATCTGAAAAAAAAAAACTTAAAAAGAGGCTCCACTTAAATCTTGCTGGAAAAGTTCCTTCCATGTTCAAAACTGCATAACGCTGTCCCTTTAAAATGGTTGTTACACACTAAAATATATATGGATTATTTTTGGCTACAATTTCCAGCTGCAAACAAGTTACAGTTTTAGATTAATAACCTAATGACAAACAGGTTATATAAAGACCACTACATTTATAACCCAAGGTAAAAATACAATACATACAAAACAACAGTTTAAAACTCCTACCTACATGTAGACAACATACAGGCCAATGTTAGAAGTACAAGACAGAACACATACAGATATCTTCTGTCAACTGTAACGCCTCCAAGAATAACTTAAAAATTCGGGGTGTACAGTTTCAAAGATGACCGACGAGCAGTGAAGAAAATAAGAACGGCACCAACAACATGCATTTAACAACATTCCAAAAAGAAAGCACATGGGGTTGAGGTGTTCATCATGGAGGATGAATAATGTGCAGGCAGTCCCCGGGTTAAGGACGAGATCCGTTTATTAGTCTGTCCTTAAATCTGTATGAAAGTCAAAACAAGTACATATCGTTTAAATGTCACCTAGTCAAATGTTGGTCTCGGTCTAGCATTTATTTTACTTTTTTTTTGCATATAAAACACTTTAGAAACACTTCCAAATAAAAAAAAAATCTTAAACATAATACTGTAGTAACAGCAATAACATTACTGTAGTAACGGCAATAACATTACTGTAAATACAGTGTAATAACAGTACAGTAACTATGTTCATACAGTACAGTAGAACATTCCATACAAATAAAATATGTTAAACATATCTCTTTTTAAGCTTCAGTTCACATTTCTGTACTACAGGCATCACCCACGAATGTTTTCCACTCATTCCTGAACTTTCAGACCTCTGCCAGAACTCCTACTGTCACCCACATCCTAGTGAGCCACAAAGTCATTTGCCCATTCTGCTGTACAGTACAGTAACTGCTTCAATATTGCACTGTACAAGCCAGCAGTCTTGACCAATCAGATCATCAACAGAGCAATCTCTTAACCAATCGGATCTCTTGTTCTCCGTGAAAAGCAGAAGTAACTGCTCTAACAAGACGTGTGAGCAGCTTCACAAATGAGGAAAATGGGGAAAAGGAAAGTACAGCATAATTCTTCATTTTCTATGTAAGATTTGTGCAATTTTAAGGATTTTTACTTATTTTCACATTACTTATGACATTGCAGCAACTCGTTCTTATCTATGGGTTGTCCTTATGTCAGATGTCTAGAACCCGGGACTGCCTGATAAAAATCTTAAATATTTATTTAAAAGTCAATAACATACAAATGTTGTTTTTCACATCACAAGATTTCTTCTTTTTTATCGGACTTCAAAAATGACAAAATATCCAAAAATAATATTCAAATTTTCTCCATTTTTTTTCTTTCTGAACAAATTTAAAAAATCTGTGTGTATACATAATTTTAGCTTTCTATTTCTTTTCTGCATTTGTCACATCAACTAATACGCAGTTTAGCTAACTGCAGCAAACCTATGTCAGAGTGACTCACCACTCAGAAATGACAGATATGACAGGCCTAGAATAAAAAGAAACTTGACACAGACAGCTCAAATGTTGAGTGAGGGAGGAGGGGTACCTGCAACAATCACACTCAGAAACCTTACAAAAGCAATTCATTTGGTCGCAGTTTTGGATGAAGTAAGAAAAAGACCATAAAAGCCTTTTTATGAGCTCAAAACTAGCAAAATCAAAATAAGTCATTCAAAAATGTATCAATGACTGTCACCAGAGATCAGATAATGCCATTCTAAGTCAGTGAGAGAGGTAACTTATGGAAAACAAAAAGGTAGGTGTGCTCTGTGGAGCACAGATATGGAGCCCTGATGACTTGGGTATGATTAACAGTCCGGGAGTTGGAACAGAATGTGATGTCAGAAGGGGAAGGATGGAAATGGCCAATTTTGCCTTGTCCACTCAGGGGAAGGGATTATTACAAGTCTAACTTTAGAAGCAATACTCAGGGGGATGACGTGGATGCATGCTCCATGTGTGAAGGCCATGACAACTGGGCACTATTCTGTATAGGAGTGTATCTCATCCAAGCAAAGCACAGCAGGTATGCAGAAGCACACACATTTGTGTATATTTACACGTGGTATAAAAATATCTGAATCCTTGCTGGATAACAGACACAACCTCCAATTCTAGCTTCCAATATCCAGCACCTCTGGAAATCAGGAAAACAAATGAATAAATGAACCTATGAGGGATGAGGATTTGATTGTCATGGGGAGGTAAGGGGAACCAAAAATCTAAACAAAGTCTTCTCTGGGGACATGAAATGCACTGTTCACCATCAGACCTGCCCTACAATATAATTTCTTCTACTCCAAAGTTGTAAGAGTAATAAAAGAGGCAAAGGTGCTGCAAATAAGCTTCTTAGGGCTTTACAGTTTGTAAAGACAGCATTTCATTTTACAAATAAAACAAGTCTGCTTTTATGAATAAAAAAAATCAGGAGTAACATCATCTTCGTATCTGAGGATTGACTGGCCTCTTATGGAACAAAACCCCAGTGAATGCATTCCAGTTATGATCGCGTTTACACCGCCAGAAATAATCACATCCTCAGGTACCCCACAGACTGAGCATGCCACTTAAGGACATAGCAATAAGGTAATGAAGTCTCAGAGATAAAGACCACACAAAAATACCTAGATAAAACACTAAAACTGCAGAGCTGAGTGTGAAGTACTTTTACAGCATATGCATAGAGGTCTTGCAGTTTGTTTACTTGTGTTTGTTAACAGGGATGGAGTACTGATTCGTATTCACCTTTTTCAGACTCAGCCTTGGACCACAGTCTGCTTAAATTACTTTCTCAGAGTCACTTACTTAGGCAAATGGTGGCTGACGGAATCTAACCCTGTGCCACAGGAAGTAGATCATTAACAGCTCATATCCTTAGTTCTTTGCTGGTAAAAAGCTATCACTGAAATACAACCTATTCCTTTAAGACTTCACTTTTACCACCTGGCAGTCTGCATTTTCATTATCAACTTGGAATCTGTCCTGAGCCCAAAACTTTCATACTGCTTTCAAGTTACTGTTGGCAAATTGATGAAGGCGGTCGATTATAAATGTTGACTGAAAGGATAAGTAAGTCCCTTCCTGAGGAAATGAGGGATTTCATAGTATGAGGAAATTATATGCAATTACCTGGCTCAGTACTTCCACTCTTCCTATCCATTCCTACTGCCAGGATGTAAATGGATCTACCGCTGTCTAGGGAAAGGGTTCTTTGATAAAGACAGATTTACTGTTTACATGAACCTCTCAAGAAAAGAGGATTAATGAAGCCCCAGTGATAAATGTCAAGTACGACTGCTTTGTGAACCACAAATGCCACTTTTAGCCCAAACTTTGATTCTGAGTATCTAAAGATGAAAAAGAGGGTAGATGGCCTAACTTCCGAAGCTGCTTATGTTACTGTAGTGTAATGTAAAGAATTTATCAATGCTGAATGCTGGAATGCATTGGAACTGTAATGAAACACCAATGTCCTAAGATGTGTGGTTAATAAAATTAGAAATTAAGAACAGATGGCAAGTAGAAATTTAGACAGGACTCTTCCATAGTTTGTAAACCTAGAACTGTAGTGGATGGGATTATGTTTAATACTGCCATGGGAGACACTATTTGTGCAAATGAAGCCTATTAGATTGAATGTTGTACCATTACTGGACTTCTTAGTTTGCATGGTTGAATACATCATTGGTTGAATACATCATATATTGCATTAACGTTTAATAATGTCTTAGAGCTGTGCATATTGTACCATTAAACACCATTCAGTTCTCTATAATTTAGCCAGATGATGTGCTATTTTGAGGTGTTGATTTTGTAGCACATGTAATCACCATGCAGTCAGTGAGGCTGATTCTAGAGTGCACTGGATTCTAATTTAATATTGCCAAGAAAGGCACTAAATTGTGCAAATGAAGACTCTGATTCATTAATACTGCCAGAGGACATCCTGGATTGCATGGCTAAACGTTTTGCTCACTGGATTGAGATTAATATTGCCATAGGACATTGCAAGCTGCACACCTAAGCAGCATTGCATTCACTTAGGTAGAGAAATGGGATACCTTAAGTTATGTTGCGGATTATGTAGTGCTTAAGACTTGATTTAATAGTACCACGGAATAACTGTCCCTGCATTACTGAAAAGCACAGGATTTACATTAATGTCCAGGTAGGAGTCAGGTTGTGCAGCTGTGTGTAGCACTTTTTCTGTATCACTTCATCAGTGCCAGGGGTATGCACTGTACTGCACAAATGAAAATCAATGTATTCATTGTAATACTTGTATGGCATACATAAGGTCATGCAATTTATTTTCTTGTGCTTTACAGTCAGTTTAACACTGCCACAAGATGTTCAACTCTGGACAGCATAAAATTCAGTGCAACATGGCATGGCATGCCCTAGGATGCAAGAGTAATTTTGTACTCCTTTAGATTTTCTTTAATCCTATCATGGAATGCTCTACATTGTGCAGCTGAAGTCCACTGACTTGCAAAGCTAATCCTACAACAGTGTGATCTTACAAATATCTCTATACCCTGTTCCCCTCATCACACATATGAAGGCTGACCAAGTACTGCATTCACTTCAGTAAAGATAAAGGATGCATTAGGTTGCATGGCTGGCTGTGTAGCCCTGCGATGTGCAGCTGTACAGTACTGGATTTGTTATAATGCTGCCATTACATTCTTTAGCTTGTTTTGTAGACTTTCACAATCAGTATACATAGAAACATGGGATGCACAACACATAGGTGAAATAAATGCTGCATTCACTTTAGTACTGGCATGCTGTGCCTCTGGGATGCATGGATCAGGTAGCATTTTACAGTCAGTTTTATTTTGGCTCTGTAATCAACGTCTCCTATTAAATCCTAACAAAACGAAGTTACTGCTTTTCTCCCCACTCATAAAGCCTCCGCTCCAACCTTTACTATAAAATCTAGCAATGGCACTGTCATTGTCCCAGATCCCTGTACCAAACTCTTAGGTGTAACACTTGATAACCACAAGTTTGATATGCATATTAATCAAACTACTAAAAAAGTTAATAAAAAACTTGGCTCACTATACAAGATCAAACCTTTCCTCACTCCACTAGCTAGTACGGTAATTGCCCGTACACATCTACTTTCCACCCTCCTTTATGCATCCCCTCACTTCATGAACTTGAGTAAGTCTGACCTTAATAAACTCTCTAACTGCTTTAAACACATTGCTAGATTTGTCATTATAGTAGCACATAAAAGTCTCTACCAACCTGAAAACACACCCAAACTTACAAAAATGATCATCCCTTACAGCAACCTCAAGACACTTCGCTCATCCAACAAATTACTAGTCCAAACCCTCAAAAGCAACAACTCATCTGCAGACTCTCTATATGCCAACTATGTTGGTAAAATATGGAACTCACTTCCTGCTGAGCTAACTTCAGAACCTGTTCTAACCCAATTCAAAACAAATCTAAAACAGTACTTTAAAAGGCATTGGCTATGTCCTTGCTCTAATCCTGACTAACTCTGGCAATATAAACATGTGCTAAAGAGGTCTTTTGGCCACCCCTACATTGCATCCTAATTGTTACTCTATAACAAATCAGATTTATATAGGACAGAATGAATGACTTTTTATCCTATGTATTGTATTTATAACAGTGCTTTAACTTGTTTAATGCAACAGTTTTTCTGTATGTATGCATGGAGCCTTTCTCCCTGGGCCTCCGCTAAAAATGGACAAGTATCCAGTCAAACTATCTCGGTCAACAAATGTAAATAATAAATAATAATAAAAATAAATAATTTTGTCACAAGATGCTCTGCATTACACACAAACAGCATACAGTTCAGTGCAACAGTGACAAGGCATGTCAAACTGTGAAGCTAATTTTGTAGATCATCAGATTCAGTTTAATAATGCCAAGGGATGCTTTACTTTGTATGGTTACACAACAACAATTTCCTGGGCTAGCTCACAACAATGTACGCTTAAACTGTCTATATGCTGGCATCTATCATATCTGCATACACAGCGATGAACACATCTCTCACCTACTAAGATTTAGGCACAGCGCTATGATTTTGGCCATTACATTTAGTGTTGCTCCTCCTACATTTATGAAGTTCCTCATAAAGTTAGAGCAATTTATGGTTAGATAATCTATTTTTGTACATAAAGTGGTGAAGATTGACAACAAACTTAGATTTGACACACACATATCTCTCACAATAAAAAAAGTTCACAAGAAACTTGGTGCATTATATTGAAGTTGCCAATACCCAACAAGTCAGCTAGAATCTCCATAGCCAATTCCCAGCTAATCTCTACCCTACTCTATGCATCTCCCATACTTACTAACCTTAGACAGACAGGCCTACACAAGCCGGATGCCTGTTACAACAAAATCACTAAATTTACCACTGGGGCCTCCTACCACAGCCATTACTGTATCTCCCTTAAAGAACTAAACTGGCTAGAACTCCCACAACTCCTTCACTTTAATCAACTCACCCTTGCTCATAAACTTATTAACCATCCCCTTAACATCCCTTCCATTCAAACCCTTCTCCAACCCTATCATCCCACTAGGCCCCTACGATCAAGCAACAAAAATCAACTCATTGTTATCAAACCCAAAAACTCACCAGAAGAAGCCCTATTTTCCTATACCATATCAAAACTTTGGAACAATCTTCCCCTCCTCCTTAACTACTACTACCTTCTGGCAGCCTTTTCAAGACTGCGCTCAAATCCCACTTAAATTTACACTGGCTTTTTCCTTGCTTTAATCCTGACTAGCAACCCCACCCCTTAACTCCCCCCCCCACACTTAGACTCTTAACCCAACTATACTACCACAACTAATAACCGCAGTCAGAAAAAGCTAGTTGACTTTGCATACTTTAAAATTTGCCTGACAACTTTGTTACAACTTTTATTACAAACAACAATAACCTATCTTAACTGGCAACCATTTAATGTATATATTGTTGATAATCAATATCTTGTTATTGTATTAAAGCCAACAACCTGTAATGTTGTTTACGATTGCTTCAACTTTGTATCACTATCTATCATGTACAGGATGTACAGCTTTTCTCCCCGGGCATCCACTGAAAAAGGACCTGCGTCCAGTCAGAATTTCCTGATAAACAAATGTAAATAAATAAATAAAATATCATCAAAGAAACATTGTAAAATATGTACACTTTAATGAACTGTATTGCAAATTTCTACCACACAAGGTCATTTATTTTCACTTTTGAAACATGTGTGCCCTCTTTCTTCAAAAAGTCAGTGCCATTAAAACATTGGTTATGGAATACATTTTCAATGTAGCAGACAGACTCTAAAATTAGATGAGATGAGGGGGGTTTGTGTGAAGGGGTAAAATCCTGAAAATAGGGATATAAATATGTACATTAAAGGCAGGGGTAAAATCAGTCCTGAAAATAGGAATGTTCCCCCAAAATAGGGACAGATAAAAGGTCTAGACCAACCCATGACATCAGCTGACATTCTGGAACCATCACAGCCAACTAGGACATGAAAAATTAAGCATTTCCCCATGACCCACTCTCTTCCTCTATGAAAGACAGATGTAGTATCCACTTCAGTCTTGCATTAGCCATGGTGTTAGAATTAAAATCAGTTGGGGCTAGCCCAATAACAACTATAGCTGTATTTTGGATTTTCAGCATGGATTAAAATAAAATAATATTAGCAGTCTCTATACGTACCCTTCTGAAAAAACGTATCTACACTAAACAGAGGGTAAGAGCAGGATTTGTACCCCTCAAACCACTAGGCCTAGACTCCATGGCAGCAGATTTTCCTCTAATATGAATGCAGACGTAGCAGACAAGAATGCATTCTATCCAACAACGTTCACAGTGTCTCTGCATGATGTGAATTCCAGGTTAAAATGATGACTTGCCAAAACTCTGAACAAGCCAGTGTTACGGCTGACAAAATCATAATAATATGAACTTGGATTTAGTGACAACCAGAAAAGATGTGTCCCATCTCAGATTGGTATTCTTTTCATAAGATCTTCAAATGAAGAAATAACCTACATTGCATTTTCAATACAGTGTAGCAATGTCATGATAGGCATTTCTTTCAGAATGTGTGCAGTGTAATTTTATTATAAAAATGAAAATCAATATAGTTAAATTAATTAAAATGCTTTAACAATGGTAGTCATTCATTAACATTCCTGTGAATTTATTCTGTGATAGCAGCATCATCAAAATGGCTCAGAGGCAAGATCTCCACCACACAGACTCACAGCTCTCGGATGAGGTCAGTCCTGACTTCCCAGTCATTTTGCATGTTTTTCTTGCATCTACTTGGGTTTTGTCCAGGGAGGTACTCCTGTTTCTTTCCACCTCCAAAAATATGCTGGCTGATTGGTTGATTGTCTAATTTTCAAATATACATTGTATGCATGTATATTACATTATACACACACACTATAAACCTTGCCTTACATTCTGGGTCCTGCCTGAAAAGGGTCTAAGGATCAGCCTTAGTCATTTAACAAACTGAACATAAATAAACAACCTGCTGTTTTTGAATAATAATATGACAAGTTGGTCTCTTTGTATAATAAAAGCAAATACTCAGAATTATGTCGTGTGGTGCTGAACATTTTTTCAGCAAGCTCAGTGTCATCAAAACATCCTTACAAACACTAGAAAATTCACCAGAAAAAAAAACAAAACAAAACAAAAGGCATTGTTTAATGAGGTCACATTTAAATACCGTCTGCCTGCATTCAGTATATAAATTCTGTTTCCTGACCATTGCTACTGGTAGTAAGGACAAGGGGATGTACACATTATGATGTCCAGTCATTAAGTCACATAGTTTGAAATATTCTGTTTACCTGCTGTACTGCATCAAATATAAGACCTGCAGAAAGGGGACACTAAGGACATAGCACAATTTTGAAGTTTGGGAGCCCTTTATATTCTGTAAGTAGATGCTACAGTTCCCAGCCTGAGACGCTATACCTGTATACCTCTTTCTATGCATATGCTGTAAAAGTACTTCACGCTCAGCTCTGCAGTTTTAGTGTTTTATCTAGGTATTTTTGTGTGGTCTTTATCTCTGAGACTTCATTACCCTATTGCTATGTCCTTAAGTGGCATGCTCAGTCTGTGGGGTACCTGAGGATGTGATCTTAACTGGCAACCATTTACTGTATATATTGTTGATAATCAATATCTTGTTATTGTATTAAAGCCAACAACCTGTAATGTTGTTTACGATTGCTTCAACTTTGTATCACTATCTATCATGTACAGGATGCACAGCTTTTCTCCCCGGGCATCCGCTGAAAAAGGACCTGCGTCCTGATTCACTGGAATGATTTAATGGAATGACCAACGGACAACTTCTGTCCACGGTCACCCACTCTACTGTACATACATTTTCTCCACTGCATACATGGCCTGCAGCATGCCACTCATTCAGGAGGGCTCCATCTCTGTAGGTGTGAAAAAGAATACATAGCTTGTTTTTTACCAATACAATCCATCAAGCAATCTATACTGTTCCAATAATTTACTGTTGGAAATCAATTATTAGTGGAAAAAAGGAAAGAAAACTGCCTGGTGCATGCATGCACACACACACACACACACACACACACACACACACACACACACACACACACATGCACACACACACACACACACACACACACACACACACACACACACACACACACACACACACACACACACACACACACACACACACACACACACGTACACACACACACACACACACACGCACACACACACACACACACACACAAAAGACATGTAAGGGGATCTTCTCTGTGATCACCCTGCATACAATACTACCCAAGAGGCTCAAGTATGCTTGCTGATATTTAGATACAACACCTTGGCATTCTGCTACTATAAGAAACATTTGTAAAAAAAAGAAGATATTAAATGAACTATACTGGGGTGGTACAGTGATGTAGTGGGTAGCATAGTCACCTCACAGCAAGAGGTTCTTCAGATCCCCTCCTAGCTGGTCTACCTTCTGTACAGAGTTTGCATGTCTTACCCATGTTTGTGCGGATATTTTCTGGGTGATCTGGTTTCCTCCCATACTCCAAAGGCATGCGGTAGGTAGACTGGACACACTAAGTTGGCCATAGGTGTGAGTGTGTATGTCAAGTGTGTGGTACGGAAGAACAACCATGGCAGGGCTGGCCACGCGGCAGTGAGAAAGTACAGTTGTGTACACTTACCATAAATGTAGAATTTCGAGTGTACTCACTGTTGCAGTCATCACATTTGGGTTATCCCTGCCAGGGTAGCCCTCGGCTGGCCCGAATACCAGAGACTTCGTATTTCTGCATCGGTTGCTGTCGCTTGAGGACTGACGTCAGGTCGTCAGTGGTATAAAGTAAGGCAGCAGACGCCATTACATCAGTTTTTCTTGCCCTAACCTGTCAGGAGCCCCCAAGGTAGGAGGCCATGTTCTGGTGGAAGAACCCCACCAGTGGAAAATAAATACCACTATGTCCCTTGTACGGAAAAGAGAACAACAAGGAAGAATGGTAACAAAAGGAGCAGGAGAAAAAAAGGGGGATGGAGGGAGGGAATCCAGGACTGCAACAGTGAATACACTCGAACATCTACATTTATGGTAAGTGTACACAACTGTACTATGTTCTTCGTGTTTCACTGATGCAGTCATCACATTTGGGTAGATTCCCAAAGCTGAGGAAATGGGTGGAGGCAGTGAAGAAAGCTAGGGGCTGGCCAGGATGCCCTGCAAGACTGCAGAGGCAAACCCTAAACCCTGCCCTGGATTTGCAGAAGAGAGACAGGTGGCAATGCTTGGTGAAAGTGTGAACAGATGTCCGGGTGGCAGCCTCCAGGATGTCCCTGGTGGGGACTCCTCTGAGGAAAGCTGCAAAGGTGGAGGCTGCACTGGTGGAGACTGTCCTGACCCCCTTGGGGGAGGCTTACCATGCTGTTTGTAGCAGAAATGGATGCCGTGTGCTATCCATTTGGAAATGGTTTGCTTGGAGATGGCTTTGCCTTCTGCCCCTGCGGCAACGCTAACCAGCAATTGATCAAACTTTCTGAAGGATTTAGTCCTGTCCAGATACTATCTGAGCTGTCTGTGCACATCTAAAGAGTGAAGAATCCTTTCCCCCTTGTTCTGAGGATTAGGAAAGAAGGTGGGCAAATGAATTGATTGGTTGACAGCCACACTGGACACCAACCTGGGCGTGAAGGATGGGTTAGTTCTGAGGGATACCCAGTCTGCATGGAAGATGATGAAGGGTTCCACAGCCATGAGTGCTTGCAGCTCAGAGACTCTTCTGGCTGAAGTGATGGCCAGAAGGAAGGCTGTCTTCCAGGAGAGAAATTTTAGCTCTGCAGAAGAAGCTGGTTCGAAAGGAGTCAGGTTGAGCTTTTCCAAGACAAAGTTAAGATCCCAAGCCAGTGTTGGTATCCTTCAGGGGGGCCTCAAGTTGCTAGCCCCTCTGAGGAACTGTTTGTTCAAAGGGTGTGAGAAAAGTGGCTGCTCAGTGGGAAAGTGATCAGAAATAGCAGAGGCATGATTTTTTTTTATAGAGGAGAAAGAGAGACCACTGTGTAGTAGGTCAGCTAAGTAATCCAGGATGAGAGGGATGGAGGGCTGTGCTGTATTTGCCCCCTTAGCATGGATCCAGGTGCAGAACCTTCTTCATTTATCTGCATAAGATTTTCTGGTGCTAGGGCATCTGGCCTCACAGATAACATCCAGAACCTGTTTACTGAGGATGGCAGATTGGTCCGGGGTTAGGGAATAAATCAAGCTGCCAAATTGAGTGTCTGCAATTGGGGATGCATGAATTCCCCTTCCCTCTGGGTTAGGAGATTTGGAATCTGAGGAAGATGCCATGGAGGCAAAGGGGACAGATTGCGCAGCAAGGGGTACCAATACTGTCGGGGGCAGTCTGGAGCTATAAGAATGGTCCTTGGTTTTTCCTCCCTTATTTTGAGCAGTACCCAGGGGATGAGAGGAGGGGGAAGAAAGGCATAGACAGAGAGGTTGACCCAGGGGAAGGACAGGGCATCCACTTTCCAAGCCATGCAGTGATGCTACCTGGTGCAGAATTTGCTGAGCTGATGGTTGTTGTGGGAGGCAAAGAGATCGACGTTCGGGGTTATCCATTTCTGAGTTATTAAGTTGAAGATACTTCTGTTGAGCTGCCACTCGTGTTGGTCCAGAAGGTTTCTGCTTAATTGGTCTGCCAGGGATTTGAGAGAGCCTGGCAAGTATTGTGCTAACAGATCTAGTTGCATGGAAGATGCTGTGAGCCAAAGGGTCATGGCCAGCCTGCATAGAGGGTAGGAGCAAGTCCCTCCCTGGTTGTTGATGTACCACATCACAATGGTGTTGTCTGTTTTGATCAGGAGAATCCCTGTAGAGAGAATGGGTTTGAAAGCTATTAAGGCATGCTGCACAGCTATCATCTCTTTTTGACTGATGTTCAGGGGGATTTGCTGTGGGCTGTATTGGCCCTGTATGCACCTGCTGTCCAGCTGTGCCTCCCAAGCGTAGTCTGATGCATCTGTGGTGAGGGTCTGTGCGGTGGGGAGAAGGGCAGTCCCTTGTTGTGGGAGCATGCTGTTGCCCACCAAAGACATTCCTTTTTGAGGCAAGGAATTATAGGTAGAAGAGTTTCCAGGTGTTGAGAGTGTTGACACCAAAGGCTCTTTAGGTACCATTGAAGTTTCCTCGTATGCAGTCTGGCATATGGAATGAGGAGTATGCAAGATGCCATGAACCCCAGAGCTTGCAGGATTTTCCTTGCAGAAAGCTGGGGCCTGGTGGCCAGCTGAGAGAAGTAGGCTGACAGGAAAAAGTACAGTTGTGTACACTTAACCATAAATGTAGATGTTCAAGTGTATTCACTGTTGCAGTCATCACACTTGGGTTATCCTGCCAGGGGTAGCCCTCAGTCAGACCAAATACCAGAGGCTTAGTATTTCTGCGTTGGTTGTTGTCACTCCAGGACTGACGTCAGGTCATCAGTGGTATAAAATCAGGCAGCCAATGCCATTACATCAGTCTTTTTTGCCCCAACTGTCAGAAGCCCCCAAGTAGGGGGCTAGGTTATGGTGGAAGAACACCACCAGTAGAAAGTAAATACCAAAAATTCCCTGTAACGAGAGAGGATGAGAGAGAGAGACAAAGGGGATGTAGGGAGGGAATCCTGGACTGCAACAGTGAATACACTCAAACATCTACATTGATGGTAAGTGTACACAACTGTACTATGTTCTTCGTGTTTCACTGTTGCAGCCATCACACTTGGGGTTGATTCCCAAAGCTGAAGAAAAGGGTGGAGGCAGTCAAGAAGACTGGGGGGGGGGCTGGCTAGGATGCCCTGCAAGACAGTGGTGGCAAAGCCTGCCCTGGATTTGGAGGGACAGGCAGGTGGTAATGCTTGGTGAAGATATGAACAGAAGTCCATGTTGCAGCCTCCAGGATGTCACTTGTGGGGACCCCTCTGAGAAAAGCTACAGAGGTGGAGGTTGCTCTGGTGGAATGCGTCCTGACCCCATTTGGGGGTGGTTTCCCATGCTTTTTGTAGCATAAATGGATGCAGTGTGATATCCACTTGGAGATTGTTTGTGTGGATATGGCCTTGCCCTTTGCCCCTGCTGCGAAGCTGACCAGCAATTGGTCAGTTTTTCTAAAAGATTTAACCCTATCCAGATAGAATCTGTGGATATGGCCTTGCCCTTTGCCCCTGCTGCGAAGCTGACCAGCAATTGGTCAGTTTTTCTAAAAGATTTAATCCTATCCAGATAGAATCTGAGATATCTGAGCTGTCTGTGCACATCTAGAGTGCAGAATCATTTCCCCCTTATTTTGTGGGTTAGGGAAAAAGGTGGGCAAATGAATGGATTGGTTGAGAGCCATACTGGACACTACTTTATGCATGAAGGATGGGTTAGTCCTGAGGGAGACCCTGTCAGCATGGAAAATGATGAAGGGCTCTACAGCCATGGGTGCTTGTAGCTCTGAAACTCTTCTAGCTGAAGTGACGGCCAGAAGCAAGGCTGTTTTCCAAGAGAGGAATTTTAACTCTGCTGAAGCTGCAGGCTCAAAGGGGGTTGGGTGAGCTTTTCCAACACAAAATTAAGGTCCCAAGCTGGGGTAGGAGTTCTTCTGGGTGGCCTTAAGTTGTTAGCCCCTCTTAGAAACTGTTTGATGAGAGAGTGTGATAAGAGAGGTGGCTCTGTGCTGTAATGAGCAGAGATGGCAGAGACATGAATTTTAATAGAAGAGAAGGATAGACCCCTGTGTAGTAGGTCTGTTAGGTAATCCAGTATGTGAGGTAGGGAGGGCTGTGCTGTTTCGGCTCCTTTAGCCTGGATCTAGATGCAAAACCTTTTCCACTTGTCCACATAGGATTTTCTAGTGCTGGGGTATCTGGCCTCACGTACAACATCCAGGACTTGTTTGCTTAGGCTGGCAGCTGGAGGATAGGTCAGGGAATAAGCCAGGCTGCCAGGTTCAGGGCCTGGAATTCTGGATGCATGAATTCTCCATTCTTCTAGGTCAGGAGTGTTGGGATCCGAGGTAGGTGCCATGGTGATAGTGGTGACAGGCTGTGCAGCAGTGGGTAACAGTGCTGGTGCAGCCAGTCTGGGGCAATCAAGATTGCCCTTGGTTTTTCCTCCCTTATTTTGAGCAGTACCCTTGAAATGAGTGGTAGAGGGGGAAATGCATAGATCGAGAGGTTTACCCATTGGAAGGATAGAGCATCCACTTTCCAGGCCTTGCTGTGAGGTTACCTGGTGCAGAATTTGCTGAACTGATGATTGAAGTGGGAGGCAAAGAGGTCCACCTTCAGGGTGCCCCATTTCTGGGTTACAAGACTGAAGGTTCTGTGGTCTAGCTGCCACTCATGTGGGTCTAGCAGGTTTCTGCTTAAGTTATCTGCCAGAGTGTTTAGGGAGCCTAGCAGAAATTGTGCTAGCAGGTGTATTTGCATGGCTGAATCTGTGTGCCAAAGGGTCATGGTGAGCCTGCAAAAAGGATAAGAGTGAGTCCCTCCCTGCATGTTGATATACCACATCACTGTGGTGTTGTCTGTTTTGATCACTAGAGGCCCCAGGAAGAGTAGGGGTCTGAAAGCTGTCAGGGCATGCTGAACAGCTAGCATCTCTTTTTGGATGATGTGCAGATGTATTTGATTTGGGCTCCAATGGCCCTGAATGCACCTGCCATCTAGGTTTGCACCCCAGGCATAGTCTGATGCGTCTGTGGTGAGGGTCTGGGCAGCATGGGGTTGTGAGAAAATAAATCCCTTGTTGTGGCTGCATGCTGCTGCTCAACAAAGAAAATCTTTCCTTAGACAGGGTATCATAGGTATGATAGTTTCCAGGTCTTGAGACTGTTGACACCAAAGGCTTTTTGGGTACCACTGTAGTTTCCTCATATGCAGTCTGGCATATGGAATGAGTAGAATGCAAGATGCCACGGACCCTAGAGCTTGCAGGAGTTTCTTTGCAGATAACTGGGTTATGGTGGCCAGTTGAGAGAAGTAGCCTGTCAGGTAGGCTTGTTTTTCTGGCGTAAGGAATGTCATCTGGGATGCTGTGCCCAGGCTTGCTCCCAGGAATACAATTTTTTGTGTGGGGACTAGTTTTGATTTCTTTTCGTTGATAGTATACCCCAGGGAGGTCAGTAGGTCCTTTACAAAGGTCAGGTGCTGTAACAGCTTTTCCTGTCTGCCTGAATCAGGCAATCATCTAAGTCGGGGTAAATTTGAATATTTCTTTGTCTGCAAAAAACAATGGCTGGTGCCAGGCATTTTGTGAAAACTCAGGGAGCAGTGGATAAGCCAAAGGGAAGCACAGAGAACTAAAAGTGCACAGATCCTGCCCTGAAACATAGATATTTCCTGCAGGATTGCCTGACTGAGATGTGTAGGTAGGCCTCTTTTAGGTCTAGGGTGGCTAACCAAGCATCCTTGGAAAGCACAGGAAGAAGCTGTTGGAGGGTGAGTATTTTGAATTTTGGTATCAACAGAAAGGTGTTTAGAATGGATAGATGAAGGATTGAGCGCCAGGTGCCCTCTTTTCTGGGTACCAGGAAGAGTCTGGAATAGCAACCTTTGCCTATCTAGTCTGCAGGAACATGCTGTATTGCCCTCATGGAGAGCAGGAAATGGACTTGCTTTATGGCCACTGCTCAGTGGTTTGGAGGAAGATCTGGGAACCCTTTTGGGGTTGGCAGAGTGTGGAAATAAAATTTGTATCCCTGGGACAGTATGTTGAGGATCCATCAGTCATTGGTAATAGAAGCCCAGTTGTTTGCATGAAAGGAGAGTTTTCCACATAGGGGCACAAGCAGGTGGGCAGAGGCAAGGGGTGGAGGTGTAAAGTCATTGCGAGTTCTTACCATAAGGGGGTGGCTTAGCACTCCCTGTTTTTGAAGAGGAGGAACTCCATTGCTTAGATCTCTGCATTCCCTGGGACTGCTGTCTGAAGGGGGTCTGCTTCCCCTTGGTCTTGGCTGAGCTGGCCTGGAGGGGGCTGGAAAGGACCAGTGCTTGGATGGGCGGTGCCTACTGAAACTCAGAGGTTAGACCTGTAAAAAGTCTTTAACTGTCTGCATAGATTTAGCTTTTTCTTCCATCTTTAAGACCTCTTCTGCCTTGGTGCCAAACAAATTGTCTTTGTTCAATGGTGCGTCCAATACTTTTGATTTGACATGGTCTGGCAAGGTCTGTTCTTTAAGCCAAGCATGCCTTCTAAGGACAGAATCAGTGACTGCTGCCCTGCAAGATGCTTCTAGGGCGCCAAAGCCACATTGCAAGGTATGCTTGGCTTGCAGAATGCATAAGCTCTTGCAATTCTTATTTTCTGCACAAGCAGGAAACCAAGATATTTTATGTTTGAGGAGTTCCATGGTATGCTGCTGATATTTCAGCATGTGGAACTGACAATTTAGTGCTCTAATAGCAAGAGTTGCAGAGGTGTATACTTTTTTACCCCATCTGTCTAAAGCTCGGGAATCCCTGTCTGAGGGGGTGGGATTCTTAGCTGAGGTTGCTTTAATTCCTTTAGGTCCTTGGTAGATGACCTCTGGGTCAGAAGTAGGATTTTTGAAAAGGAATTTGTGAGAGTCAGGGACTATGTAGTACCTGTCAGGTTTCCTGGGAGCAGGAGGAAGGGTGTCAGGAGTAAAACTGGATTCCATAAAAACATTATCCACAACATCCAGGACAGGAGGAATGGCTAAAGGTTTGTGCTGTGGTAAATCTAAGAATTCCCTGAGTCTCTTTTTAACTGAGGATAGTCCTGACATTCCCATTGGAAATGCTCCCTTAAAGTATGTAGGGTTTCACCAAATGAAAAATCCTCGGGAAAAGAGGCAGAAGGAATGGATTCCTCTGCATCAGAATCCTCATAAGCAGACAGGGGTTGCATGTCTTCATATTCAGAAACCTCAGAGTCATCGAACTCCTGTTCAGATAAAACTACTGGGGACAAGTCTCTTTCTTTTGGAAGGGGTAGCCTGGCTTCCCCTAATAAGCATAATAAGGTCTTCTGCCATTTTAAGCATTTGAGATTGAGGCATGGAAGCAGGTGCCTGAGCTTGGGTAGTCATTTTTTTAGGCGAAGAACTTCCTCAGAAGCTGGTGCCTGCTCAGCGGCTTCAGACTCATCCAAGGTAGAGACATCCGCAGGATCCTTAGTCGTAAAAGAGTCTTGCTTGCTTACCGGACTCCGAATGTGTCTTGGTAGCAGCCTGCGAATCCACAGAAGCGGGCATCAGGGGCTGTGAAAGTGCCTCACTGAGGACTGGAGAACTGACTACTAGCTTAACAGAAGAGTCGTCGGCAGTTTTGGACCTGTGCGGTCTGTCTCTGTCTTTACCCTTGCGTTTTTTTGGAAGACCGGTAGTCGGATGGCTTACTGAAGCCATACTGGAATAAGAGGACTGAGAGCAAAAATATTTAGGTACAATAAGGGCCCAACGATGTACAGTTTTGGCATTGAACAAAGCACAAAAGCGACAGTGAGGGACGTCATGGTCTGGGCCTAAATAGGTGACGCAGTAAGAATGGAAGTATGTGTGGTATTTGCTTTCCACAGGTGAGACCATTGTTAACTTTTCCTGATATCGGTTAGAGCAAGAAAAAAGGATCCCCAATGGGGTACTTAGCTTTAGAAGACTTCAACTTCAATTCAGAAATGAAAAATCAGGTAGCGGCCGACTGGCACTCATACGAACGGCTTCTGCTTCGGGCTCCTTGGCAAGAAAGACTGATGTAATGGAGTCGGCTGCCTGATTTTATACCACTAACGACCTGACATCAGTCCTGGAGTGACAGCAACCGATGCAGAAATACTAAGCCTCTGGAATTTGGGCCAACTGAGGGCTACCCTTGGCAGGGTAACCCAAGTGTGATGACTGCAACAGTGAAACACGAAGACCATCTTGTTTTTCTGTTGTAAGGTATGCCATCTGAGATGCTGTGTCCAGACTTGCTCCCAGGAAGATTATCCTTTGGGTGAGTACCTGCTTTCATTTCTTTTCGTTTATTGTGTACCCTAGGGAGGTTAGTAGGTTCTTTACAAAGGCCAGGTGCTTGAGCAGCTTTTCCTTGCTGTCTGTCTGAATAAGGCAGTAGTCTAAGTAGAGGTAAATTTGAATATTTCTTTGTGTGCAAAAGTCAATGGCCGGAGCCAGACATTTTGTGAAAACTCTGGGAGCAGTAGATAAGCCAAAGGGAAGTGCAGAGAACTGAAAGTGTTGAGATCTTGCCTGAAGCGGAGATATTTTCTGCAGGATTCTCTTTTAGATCCAGGGTGGCTAGCCAGGCATTCTTGGAGATCATAGGTAGCAACTGCTGAAGGGTGAGCATTTTGAATTTTAGGATCACCAGGAAGGTGTTTAGAATGGACAGATCGAGAATGGGGCGCCAGGTGCCCTCCTTTCTGGGCACCAGGAAAAGTCTGGAGTAGAAGCCTTGGCCTATCTGTTCTGCAGGAATGTGCTCTACTGCCATCAAAGAGAGCAGGGAAAGGATTTGCTTTTGAGCCTCTACCCACTGATTTGGTGGTAGGTCTGGGAACCCTTTTGCTGTTGGAAGGGTGTGGAAGGAGAATTTGAATCCCTGAGACACAATGTTCAGAACCCATAAGTCCTTGGTAATGGTGGCCCAGGTGCTTGAGTGAAAGGAGAGTTTTCCTCCTAGGGGCAACTGAAGGTGGACAGAGGGGAGGTCGGGAGGAGGTGAGTCATTGTGAGTTCTTACGATAAAGGGTTGGCTTAGAACTCCTCGTTTTGAAGTGGAGGTAGTCCCACTGCTTAGATTTCTCTGCATTCCCTGGGGCTGCTGTATGGGGGGTCTGCTTCCACGGGGCCTAGGCTGGGGCTGTTTACTTGGAGAAGGAAAGGACCAGTGCTTGGAGGAACAATGCCTGCTGAATCTAGGGGGCTGAACCTGTATGAAATATTTAACTGTTTGCATAGACTTTGCTTTTTCTTCCATCTTTTTTAAGACCTCTTCTGCTTTAGTGACAAATAAGTTATCTTTGTGCAAGGGGGCATCCAACAATTTAGATTTGACATGGTCTGGCAGGGGTTGTTCCTTAAGCCATGCGTGTCTTCTAATGACAGATCCAGTGACTGCTGCCCTGCAGGAAGCTTCTAGGGCATCATGAACACAGTGCAAAGTGGGTTTAGTCACTTGACTTGCAGAATGCATTAAGTCTTGTAAACCTTTAGATTCTGCCCAAGCAGGAAAGGAAGATATTTTTTGTTTAAGGAGTTCCAAGGTATGTTGCTGATATTCAGGCATATGGAACTGACAATTAAGTGCCCTGACAGCAAGAGTAGCTGAGGTGTATACTTTTTTACCCCATCTGTCCAATGCTCAGGAATCCCTGTCTGAGGGTGTGGGATTCTTAGCAGAGGTTGTTTTAATCCCTTTAGGTCCTTGAGAAATGACCTCAGGGTCAGCTGTAGGATTTTTAAAAAGATATTTGTGCAAGTCAGAGACTCTGAAGTACCTGTCTGGTTTTCTGGGAGCAGGAGGTAGGGTGTCAGGAGTCAAGCTGGATTCAAGGAAAACATCATCCACCACATTCAGGACTGGGGGATGGCCAAGGGTCTGTGTTTAGGAAGATTAAGAATTCCCTGAGTCTCTTTTTAGATTGAGGGTAGTCCTGACTCTCCCATTGGAAATGCTTCCTTAAAGTATGCAGGGTTTCCCCAAAGGAAAACTCCTCTGGGTGAGAGGCTGAAGGAATGGATTCCTCTGCATCAAAATCCTCATAAGTGGAGAGGGGTTGCATGTTTTCATAGTCAGATGCATCAGATTCATCTGACTCTTGTTCAAACAAAACTACTGGGGACAGATCTCTTTTTCTTTTTGAGGGGTGTAGCTTGGCTTCCCCTAATCAGCATGATAAGATCTTCCGCCATTTTAAGCATTTGAGACTGAGGCAAGGAAGCAGGCATCTGAGAGTGGGTAATCAGTTTCTTGGGTGCAGTTCAAACCCTGGGCCTAAGGATAGTACAGTTTTGTACCTACCATAAATGTAGATGTTCGAGTGTTCACACTGCTGCAGTCATCACACTTGGGTTATCCTGCCGTCAGGCGGTCCCGCAGTCGGCCAGAGTTCCAAAGTATTGGTCCGGCATTGGTTGCTGTCGATTCTTCCCTGATGTCAGTGTGCCAGGGGTATACAAGATGTATTCGACGCCATTTTCTTCAGTTTTTCTTGCCCCAGATGTCAGGTGCCCCAAGTGGGTAGGCAACACATATTGCTAATCAAAAATATACATATAAAATAAAAACAATACCTTCAGTTACCAGCAAATACACCCCAAAGGTGGTATAGGGTAGATGGGTATAGATAAGTCCAGCTAGTTCAGAGGGGATGGAGGGAGGGTAACCTGGACTGCAGCAGTGTGAACACTCGAACATCTACATTTATGGTAGGTACAAAACTGTAGTATGTTCATCGTGTTACACTGCTGCAGTCATCACACTTGGGTTGAATCCCAAAGCTAAGTTTGGGTGGTTGGTCTATAAAGAGTTAGGATTGGCTAAGAGGCCCTGCAGAACTGCAGTGGCAAATCCTGCTCTGAATTTTGAGTAAAGAGGCAGGTGGTAATGTTTGGTGAAGGTGTGCACTGAACTCCAAGTTGCAGCCTCCAAAATTTCCTTGGTAGGTACTCTTCTAAGAAAGGCTGCTGAAGTGGCTATTGCCCTGGTGGAATGAGGCCTAATGTTACTAGGGACTGATTTTCCATGCTGTGTGTAGCAGTGCCGAATACAGTGTCCTATCCATTTGGATAAAGTCTGCTTTGAGATAGCCTTGCCTTGTGATCCTGCAGCATATACTACAAACAGTTGATCAGTTTTCCTGAAAGCTTTTGTTTTATCCAAGTAGAAGCATAGCTGCCTGTGTATGTCCAAAGAATGCAGAAGTTTCTCCCCTTTATTTTGAGGGTTTGGATAAAAAGTAGGCAAATGGATGGTTTGGTTAAGAGCCACACTAGATACCACCTTTGGCATGAAGGTAGGGTTTGTCCTTAAAGATACCCTATCCTGATGAAAAATTACAAAAAGGTTCCATTGCCATTAATGCCTGTAGCTCTGAGACTCTTCGTGCTGAAGTTACTGCCAGGAGCAGAGCTGTTTTCCATGATAAAATTTTAGATCGGCTGTATTGGCTGGCTCAAAAGGTGGTAGGGTCAGTTTTTCCAAAACGAAATTGAAGTCCCAAGTTGGTGTTGGTGCTCTCTGGGGCGGTCTTATGTTTTTAGCCCCTCTGAGGTACTGCTTTAGCAAGGGATGAGAGAATAAAGGATGATACGTGTTGTAATGTACAGAAATGGCAGAGGCGTGTATCTTAATTGATGAAAAGGATAGGCCTCTGTCCAGCATCTCAGTTAAATATTATAAAATCTGAGGAATGTTTGGAACAAGAGGGTCAAGACTGTGAGCCTGGTTCCAGGCGCAGAATCTCTTCCATTTTTCTGAGTAAGCTTTCCTGGTACTAGGCCTCCTGGCCTCCAAAATGACATCCATAACAGCTTTAGAGAGAGATGTTGCCTGTTTGACTAAAGTATCTGCCATGCAGCCAGGTTTAGGGTTTTGAGCTGACCGTGCAGGATCTGATTGTTTTGTTGAGTCAGAAGGTGTGGAATTTGGGGCAAAATCCATGGTGGGCCCTGAGCCAAGTTCCTTAAGATAGGGTACCAGTGCTGGCTTGGCCAGTCTGGAGCAATCAGGATCATCTGTGGTTTTTCTTGTCTGGCTTTTAGGAGTACCTTTGAAAGGAGAGGCAGTGGTGGGAAGGCATAGACTTTTAGGTTTTTCCAGCTGAACAGAAGAGCATCCACTTTCCATGCTTGTTTGTGATAAGTCCTTGTGCAGAATTTTTGTAGTTGGCAATTCAGAGGGGAGGCAAAAAGATCTATGTCTGGGCATCCCCATTTTTGTGTTATCATGCTGAAGATTAGTGGGTTCAATTTCCATTCGTGAGGGTCCATGATATTTCTGCTTAAGTCGTCTGCCAGAGTATTTTTCTTTCCTGGCAGGAATTGTGCTTGCAGGTGAACGTGGTACATTAGAGATGTGTTCCACAAGGTCATGGCTTGCCTGCATAGGGGATAAACCCCTTGTTTGTTTATGTACCACATTACTGTGGTGTTGTCTGTCTTTAATAACAGTTGTCCCGGGTGTAGAAGGTCCTTGAAAGCTGTTAGGGCATTTTGAACAGGCAACATCTCTTTTTGATTAATGTGAAGATGCATCTGGTCTGTGGTCCACTTGCCCTGAATGCATGTTCCTGCCATGTGTGCTCCCCAGGCATAATCCGAAGCATCTGTTGTTAGAGTTTGCCTGGCTGTGGGTTGGGTAAAAGGCTGACCCTTGTTTAGGTGACATGCCTGTGCCCACCATCGAAACTCCTGTTGTAGGCAGGGAATTATTGCTTCTAGACTGTGAGAATGTTGAGTCCAAACACTTTTTAGGTACCACTGTAATTTTCTCATATGCAGTCTGGCATATGATATTAGTAGTATGCAGGATGCCATGAATCCCAGGGCCTGCAGAATTTTTCTTGCAGGGAGATGGGACGTTTTTGCCAGTAGTTGAAAATATTGAGTTAGTTGCACTTGTTTGTCTGGTGTGAGGCAAGCCATCTGGGCCGTTGTATTTAAGCTGGCACCCAGGAATATAATCTGTTGTGAGGGCACTAGTTTTGACTTCTTTTCGTTTACTGTGTACCCTAGAGAAATTAGCAACCTTTTCACAAACGCCAGATGCTGTAGAAGAATGTCCTTTGTCTCTGCTTGAATGAGGCAGTCGTCCAGGTATGGATATATTTGAATCCCTTTTTGTCTGCAAAATGCAATTACTGGTGCCAGGCACTTTGTGAAGACCCTGGGCGCAGTAGATAAGCCAAAGGGCAGTGCAGAGAATTGGCAGTGCCTTGTACCAGCTTTGAATCGGAGGTATCTTCTGCAATTTTGTCTGATAGGGACATGCAGGTATGCCTCTGAGGTCCAGAGTAACAAGCCAAGCCTTCTTGCCCAGCATGGGTAGAAGCTGTTGTAATGTTAACATTTTGAATTTCGGAATATCCAGGTAAGTATTCAGAATTGAAAGGTCCAGTATAGGCCTCCAAGGCTTTGTCCTTTCTGGGGACCAGGAAGAGTCTTGAGTAAAATCCTTGTCCTTGTTCCTGTTGTGGTACTTTTTGTATAGCTCTCATGTCCATGAGGGCTGAAATTTGTTTTTGTGCCTCTGCCCATTGATTTTGTGGCAGGTCTGACATTCCTTTTAGCTTTGGTAATGTATGGAAGTGGAATCTGTAACCCTGAGACACAATATTCAGGACCCATTTGTCCTGGGTGATTGTTTGCCAGTTTTGAGAAAAAAGTGCTAGTTTTCCCCCTAAGGGGGCTTCCAGAAGGGACGTGCTTGGCATACACAAGGGAAAGTCATTGTGACTGTTTCCTGTAAGGTTGAGACTTGTCCTCACCTCCTTTTGGGGTTGAGGTGCCCCAATGTCGTTGTCTGTTTGAGCCTTGGGGTTGAGATCTGCCTCTTGGGTGTCTGTATCTGCCTCTCTGTGGCCTGTCTGACACTGGAAAGGACCAATTTTTTGTTGGCCAATTTCTGCTAAACCGAGGTGGCTGTACCTGTAAGAAATCCTTGACTGTTTGCATAGATTTAGCTTTATCCTCCATTTTCTTTAACACCTCTTCTGCCTTAACAACAAACAAGGTATCATGTTGTAAAGGAGCATCCAATAACTTTGCCTTAACATGTTCAGGTAAACTCTGTTCTTTTAACCAGGCATGTCTTCGAATAACAGAACCTGTAACTGTGGCTCTACAAGAGGCCTCTAAAGAATCAGAACCACATTGCAGAGTATGTTTTCCCACCTGTTCAACTGCATGCAATAAATCCTGCACTTCTTTGCAATCAGGAGCTTCTGAGCTAGCAAGCATTTTCTGTTTTAACTGAGCTATTAAATATTGTTGGTACTTAAGCATGTGAAACTGGCAATTTAAAGCTCTTACTGATAAAGTTGCAGACGTGTATACTTTCTTCCCCCATCTATCCAAAGTTCTGGAATCTCTATCAGAGGGTACTGGATTTTTTTTACAATGGAACACTTAACCCCTTTTGGACCCTGGGAAATGGTTTCTGGATCAGCAAAGGGTTTTTTGTGAAGAAACTTGTGAGAGTCAGGGACTCTATAATACCTATCTGGCTTGGCTGGAGCAGGGGGGCAAAGAGTCAGGAGATAAGCTGGATTCAGAGAACACATCATCCACAATGTCTAGTACAGGCGGAATAGCCAGGGGCCTGTGCTGAGGCAATAAGAGGAAATCCCTGAGCCTTTTCTTGGATTCTGAGTATTCCTGACTTTCCCAATGGAAATGTTCCCTCATGGTATGTCGTTTCCCCAAAAGAGTAATCCTCAGGAGGAGAGGCTGAAGGGATAGATTCCTCAGCATCAGAGTCCTCATAGGGGGGGGTAAAGAATATCCCTGGTCTGAAGAGGAATCAGAGGAAATGGAAACCTGATCAGAGGAGTCATAGTCTGTATCCTGCCTAGGCCTTTTCTCAGGAGGGGGATGGGAACCCCTGATTAGAGTAATGAGGTCTTCGGCCATTTTAAGCATCTGTTTCTTAGGCATGGAGGACTGTCCAGGAAAATGCTGTACTTGTTTCTTTGTCTGTAATGGTACCTTTGTCTTGGCTGTTGATTTAATGGTAACTTGTGAAGGTCTGAAAACACCCTCAGAAGCCAGTGCCTGCTCAGCGTCTCCAGACCCATCTGAGGGATTAGTTTCCATAGGCCCAATACCTTGAGTTTCCAGAGGCCTAGTTGTCTCCACGTGAGAGTCGGAGGCGGCCTGTGGCTCTGAGGTAGCGGTGTCAGGGGCTGCAAAAGCGCCTCACTGAGAACCGGTGACTGGCCTAGAAGAGGTTTCCTCATCAGTTTTGGACCTCGGATGCCTGTCTTTATCCTTGTCTTTGCGGTTTTTCGGAAATGCGGTTGTCGGTTGATCCAACGGCATAGTATAATTGAACCTTCGGCCAAAGTAGTGCAAAGCAAAATCAAAACGTCTTTTTATAGTGCGTCTGTTAAATCTAGCACAAAACCAACAACTTGTGATGTCATGATCAGGGCCTAGGCATAGGTTCATAGGTTCATACTAGGCTATCTGCCCTAGGGCATTTATAAGCCTAGCCAGAGTATGTTTGGCTTTCGCCACCCATTTTAAATTAATTTTGCTATGCCCTTTTTTGAGGTTAGTATACTGTGCCTCTGTCCAACAGTGACACAGAAGTGATACCCGGGGTAAACCTATGATCTCCCATCCACTCATCAAGATTCCTCTTGAAGAGAGTCAATGAGGGACTCTGCCTAACCTGGACTGGGATTTTATTCCAGAGTGAAGGGAGCCTCTGGGTTATGAATCTGTCCCTCCAGCATGTCCTATTTATTTTAGTGCTGAGGTTCAAGTCTCTCGAGCGCGTAGCTCGATGGGATTTGGATTTTTTGAGGTGCAGCATGTCCCTTAATTCCGGGTTGGACATGGCTTTATACATCAGGCACAGATCGCCTCTGAGCAGGCGGTATGCCACTGAGTAGAGCTGGAGTTTCTTTAACCGGGCAGCATATAGCATCTGTTTGAGCCCTTTGATCCTCTTGGTGAGGTACTTTTGGGGTCTTTCCAGTTTGCTGCAGGTGTTTGGTAAGGCACATCCCAAAAGGGGCATTGTACTCGATTATGGGCCTGATGAGGGATGAGTAAAGAGGCACGATGACCTCCCCTGATCTAGATGTGAATCCCTTCATGATTAGGTGGGCTATATAAAATGTTTTTCTAACCACTTTGGCCATGTGGTTGTCAAATGAGAGATTGCTATCAACTTGGGTCCCCAGGTCCCTAATTACTTCTTCTGTACTTAATGGATTACCACCTATGTGGTAATTTGTGGGCACTTTGTTTTTGCCAAAGGGGATGACTATACACTTTTTGGCGTTTAGCTTGAGGCCATGGCTCTGGCACCAGTTGTCTGTTTCTATGAGGCCCTTTTGGAGGATGCTTGTGTCGGCTGCAGAGTCGATTATGGTGCCAGGTTGCAGTCATCTGTGAACTTGGTCAGCCACATTCCTTCCGTGTTGGCCTGTACCTCCGAGAAATATATACCGAACAAGAGAGGTCCCAGGACTGAGCCTTGTGGGATGCCACTTGTAACTGGTTTGGAGTCTGACATGGCTCCAGCAATTCTAACCATGTGGGTTCTGTCCTTGAGCCAGTTTGCAACCCATCTAGTGACAAAGGGGTTTATATTTAAGCTGGTGAGCTTATCTATAATGCCCAAGTGGGGTATTGTATCGAAGGCTTTTGCGAGGTCCAGGTAGGCTGTGTGGACCACCTTCCCTTCGTCAATGGCCTTGGTAACGGTTTCAAAGAAGTTGACCAGGTTTAAGAGGCAGGATCTGCCCTTAACAAAGCTGAACTGGGTAGGATCCAGTGTCTGTAGGTCCCCAATATCTTTATTTATGAGGTCCATGATGATCCTTTCCATAGCTTTGCAGACCAAGCCAGTCAGGCTTATGGGGCGATAGTTTCCAGGGTCCGTTGAGGCACCACCTTTGTGGAGAGGGACCACTGTTGCTGTACGCCACTCTTTGGGTACATATCCTGTAGTAAGGCTGAGATTGAACAGTAGTTTTATGTTTGGGTTTAGCTCTTCTTGGAGTTCATGTAGGATGCAGCCCGGGACACCGTCTGGTCCCATTGATGCTGTGTTTTGCTTTGGAGAGGGCGGCTCTTACCTGAGCATCTGAGATGTCAGGGGCAGCACTCTGCTGGGATAGATATTTGCCCTTTTGGTGGGGAGGGGGGGGGGGAGTTTGCGCTGAACCTGTCAGCTAGGATGTTGGATATGTCTGTGGGTTCGGTGCATTTTTTGTCATTTTGGACTAATTCTGAGCATATCTGGGAATTCCCACCCAGGTTCCTAACATAACTAAAGAAAGCCTTGTGATTATCCTTAGTGTCCTGTGCAATTTTTCTCTTGAAGCTGGCCTTAGACGATTTTATGAGTGCCCGTAGTTTTTTGCTAATACTGATCAGAGATGCCTTCCCTTTTTGGGATTTTGCTCCATCATGTAGTAGCTTCCTCCTTCTATTGTATAGTTTTGTTTATGGCTGGGGTCCACCAGGCAGGATGTCTGCCTTTGGAGGATTGGGTCTTGGTTTTATTTGGGATTGCATGATCCATGCATTCCTGAAGGTGTTCATAGAATGCATTTATAAAGGATTCTGTGGTCTGGGCCGTATTTTCCACAGGCCCGGGGGCTTTAAAGGATTCCACCTCAGTTTTGAGGAGTGTGAAATTTGCTTTAGAGAAGTTTTTCACTGTGGTTTTCTGGGCAGGGGGTGGGGTCGGGATGTGAATATCCAGTTGGATTAGTTTATGGTCTGATCTTACCAGTGAGGGATACACTTCTGGTCTGGAGCATAGAGTCCCCATGTTGGTGATGATCAGGTCCAGTATGTTTTCCCCTCTTGTGGGAGTGGTAACAAGTTGTTCCATGGCATTTGAGTTTATGAATTCTAGGAACCTTTGGGCTAGGGTGTTGGAGCTAGAGTAATGCTCCCAGTCTATGTTTGGGTAGTTGAAGTCGCCCAATATAATGATGGTGTTTGGAGAGACCTTCATATTTTCCAGTGTTCTCAGGAAGGCCGAGTGGAGTTCCTGGGTTTGGGAGGGTGGTCTGTAGCAGGCTATAAACTGGAAGGCAGTTTTACCCACTGTTAGTTGCACATGGATAGTCTCTGATGCCACCAACCTGGAGGTGTGGGTATCTTTGATGAATATTGATACTCCCCCTCCTTTTGTAGTTCAGTCCAAGTTTTGGGGCTGAAAAGCATGGTATGAGGTATAACCTGGTAGTGCTGGGGTGCTCTCGGGAGCACTGAACCAGGTTTCTGTTACTGCACAGATATCGATGTTCTCCATGCTAAGGAGAGTTTCGAGTGCGTGCATCTTGAGGTTTAGACTTCTGGCATTGAGTAGCATTACTCTTAGTTTCTTATCCCTTGTGATACCTATGGAGGTGGGTTTGTCTTTTGAGCTTTGCCTAAAAAAGGCACTATGGAGGTAGCAAGAGCCTTTGCCAATATCCGAAAGCCCAGGGGTGACAGGTGCAAGCCGTCCTTAGCGAAGCATCGTGGCTTGTCGAGCATATCATCCCAGGCTGACAGGCATTGGATCCCCTTTGAATGACACCAATACTTAAGCCAATTGTTGAAATTGATCATCTTGTCTTCATATTGTGGCATCATTCTTGGTGAGGGTAAGAGGCTACTTAAGGTCAGGGTCATACCGGCCTGGGCTGCATGCTCAGAGAGCTCCTCTATGTCTCTTTTCATGTAGTCCAGGGAGGTACGTCTCAGGTCATTCACAGCAGCATGGACAATGACTGAGTCATATTTGTACTTGCCTTGGAGTGACCTGAGTGCTGGAATACAATAAGAGTGGAAGTCCTTATGGGGTATTTGCTTCCCACAAGAGATACAATTATTAACTTTTTCTGACATCGGTCTGAGGCAAGAAAAAAGTTTCCCCAACGGGGTACTTAGCAAGAAAAAAGTTTCCCCAACGGGGTACTTAGCTTTATTGAAGACTTCGGATCTGAAATTCAACTTTGAAAATCTCAGGAGTCAGCCGACCGGCACTTGCGAACTAATTCTGCTTCGGGCACCGCACGGCAAGAAAGACTGAAGAAAATTGCTTCGGATGCATCTTATATACCCCTGGCGCACTGATGTCAAGGAAGAAGCGACAGCAACCGACGCTGGACCAAGACTTTAGAACTCTGGCCGACTGCGGGACCGCCTGACGGCAGGATAACCCAGGTGTGATGACTGCAGCAGTGTAACACGACGAACATCTCGGTTGTTTTCGAAAGAACGATAGTTGCGAAAGAAGACGTCAGTTTGTGTCGAGATTCAGTTGTGTGAAGGACTTCCTCGGAAGGTGGTGCCTGCTCAGTGGCTCCGGACCCATCCAAGGGAGACACGACCACAGGATCCTTTAGAAAAATTAGAGTTTTGTGGCATACCGGACTCCGAAAGGGTCTCGGTAGCGGCCTGTGAATCAAATGAAGTGGACATCAAGGGCTGCGAAAGTGCCTCACTGAGTACCAGAGGACTGATGACTAGCTTAACGCAAGTATCATCGGTAGGTTTGGACCTGTGCGGTATTTACATTTTTTCAGAAGATCTGCTGTCAGATGGCTTACCAAAGCCATATCAGAGTTCAAGGACTGTAAACAGAAATATCTGGCTACAATAAGGGCCCGACAATGGATAGTTCTGGTGTTAAACAAAGCACAGAAGCGACAATGGGGGACATTGTGGTCTGCGCCTAGACAAGTGATCCAGTAAGAGTGGAAGTCTTGGTGTGGTATTTGCTTTCCACAGGAGAGACAATTATTAACTTTTTCTGACATCGGTTAGTGCAAGAAAAAAGGATCCCCAATGGGGTACTTAGCTTTAAAAGACTTCAACTTCAATTCGGAAATAAAAACTCAGGTAGCAGCAGACTGGCACTCATGTGAACTGCTTCTGCTTCAGGCTCCATGGCAAGAAAGACTGATGTAATGGCGTTGGCTGCCTTACTTTATACCACTGACGACCTGACGTCAGTACTCAAGTGACAGCAACCAATGCAGAAATATTAAGTCTCTGGTATTTGGGCCAGCCGAGGGCTACCCTGGCAGGGATAACCCAAATGTGATGACTGCAACAGTGAAACACGAAGAACATAATAGTTCTAAGTGATTTTCACTGCTGAAGTAACATCATGACCTAATGTACAAAAATGGGAAAAGGCATTGTGAATGGATGGATGGTTTAAATAAGCAACACAATTCCACTACTAAATACCCTCCCAGTAAACACTACAATATAAAATTTTACAGCACAAGCTACACACAACCAGTCATCCCAGTAACAAACCACTGAGTTCAGGGAGGGATTCAGTTCTCCAAAGGCTTACCAGGAATGGGTAAGTGGAAACCCATAGAACCTTATCCCTTTACACTATTTAGCAAACTTCTGATGCTAAAATCTCCTTATTCTCCCTAGGTGTGCTCTCGCTCCCCACCTGAGACTGAAGCAAACACTGCTGAAATTCAAACTACTGCTTCCACTACTACTATTAACAACAACAACAATTTTGCCATTATTTTGTCGACAGACCAGATCTTGATAAGGCTAAAAAGTAAATATTTCATACACCTAAAAATGGCAGAAAGGATTTTACCATTACAAAAGATCATAGGAATTAAAAGGCAAATGAACCACAAGGCCATTTCTGCTTTGCCACTGCCATCCCTTGCAATTTACCTGTGAATGGCACAAAAGATAAAGCCAAGATTTGTCAGATGATCTTCTGGATAGGCATTCATCCAGTTATCCATCTCCATTTTAAAGGCATACACTGTATCACACCGTTTAACTTGGAGAGGAAGTTTACTCCACATGAGTGGTAGTCACGCAATGTGACAATCTACTCGTCCTTGTCTTATTTATTTGTTAGATCAAATTTAAACCTCTGGCCCAAGGGTTAAGCTGGACTATTTGATTTACCAGGGTATAAGAGAGTTACCGGACTATCGGGACAAAGATCAATCCCAAGGAATCTATATGACATTGAGTAAAGGGATAAAGCCTCCAGTCTTTCTTGGTAGTTCAGATATTCTAAGCCCCTATCTTTAAAGGTTACAAACTTCTGGGGTCTTACAACCACTCGATATGCTTAGCAAGGTATACTCCAAATGGGACAGAACACCCTTCAATCTCCCAGTTGGTATTCTGGAAAACAATGCTTTAGAGCAACACTGAATAACGGGATGATGGTAATGCTATTACAAGTTTGTTTTACAAACTCGTCTTCAGAGGGGTTCAGGATTAAGAACCTCTTTCATGCTAGTGCTGAGACCAGACTCCCCTACCATAATTCACCCACCAAACTTTAAACAGCATTATTTGCTCCTTCCCCAAGGGAGTAACAACACCCAAATAGAAAGACTTGATCCAACAGTTAAGTTTTCATAATATCCTGAATATTTATTTTTGTTAAGTTGATGACTGTACTAGTTTAAGAACTATTTTTCAGCTATGGAGCAGGCCTAAGGCAGATGAAAACAGTAAGGCAAATGCACAGAGATGAAGACAAAGCATTGTAATGCCAAAAGGCACATGTATCCCTCTTTATCCCGGTCACTTCTGTGACTTAACAGTACATGACAATCTATGCCCATGCTGACAAGCAAGCTCCAGAGACAAGCAGAGGAATCACAGCACCAAATCATCATAATCATCGTCTTTCGGCTGTTCCCGTTAGGGGTCGCCACAGCAGATCATCTGTTTCCATTTCTTCCTGTCCTCTGCATCTTGCTCTGTCACACCAACCACCTGCATGTCCTCTCTCACCAGATCCATAAACCTTATCTTAGGCCTTCATCTTTTCCTATTACCTGGTAGCTTCATCCTTAGCATCCCTCCTCAGCACATGTCCAAACCAACATAATCTTGCCTCTCTGGCTTTGTCTCCAAACCTTCCAACCTGGATTGACCCTCTAATATACTTATTCCTGATCCTGTCCACCCTCGTCACACCCAGTGCAAATCTTAACATCTTTAACTCTGCCACATCCAGCTCTAACTCCTGCCTTTTTGTCAGTGCCACCGTCTCCAACCCATATAACATAGCTGGTCTCACTACCCTCTTGTAGACATTCCCTTTCACTCTTACTGGTACTAGTCTGTCACAAATCACTCCTGACACTCTTCTCCACCCACTCCAGCCTACCTGTACTCTCTTCTTCACCTCTCTTCCACACTCACCATTACTCTGAACTATTGATCAAGTATTTAAACTCCTTGCATCCTCACCATTCCTCTATCCTCCCTCTCATTCACACACATATATTCTGTCTTAGTCCTACTGACCTTCATTCCTCTTCTTTCTAGAACATATCTCCATCTCTCCAGGGTCTCCTCCACCTGTTCCCTACTCTCACTACAGATCACAATGTCATCAGCAAACATCACAGTCCACAGGGACTCCTTTCTGATCTCATCTGTCAACCTGTCCATCACCATTGCAAATAAGAAAGGGCTCAGAGCTGATCCTTGATGTAATCCCACCTCTACCTTAAACGCATCCGTCACTCCCACCACAGACCTCACCGCTGTCACACTACCCTCGTACATATCCTGTACTACCCTTACAAACTTCTC